>NC_051162.1:163329145-163378192 GCF_013339745.2 Dermacentor silvarum | reverse complement strand
ATTTTTTAAAGATAATTTCTGTGCACACTAGGTGGTTCCTGTTGTTGCAATGAGTTTTTTTTTTCTTTTTACAGAGTCCCTTCAACTGGTCAGGGAGCTCAAAGGACTGATCCGGACGGTGCAGGGTAGCAACAGAAATATTGAGTCGTCAAAGGTAGCATTTTGTTTATTCACGTTGCACTGCTATACATCAAGACATTGTGGAAACAGTGCCAACGGCAATGAAACGCATGCAAGGCCCGGCTTGCAACTGTCAGTGGTCAACTGTAAGAAACCGCAGAAGCATAAAAGTGCCAAACGTCATCACAAAAATTAAGATGAAGTCTTCTGCTAAAAAGCTTGATGATTAATCATCTTAGTACTGTTTTCATATTTTGCCATAACTGTAGTGTTACTAAAGCTGCATCGAAGCCTTGGTCCAAAAGTGACTGCCAAGGAATTATTTCTGCTTCATATTCTTTCGACATACAGTTGGGAACTAAGGTTCTAGGACTGCACCCACAGAGAAAATGCTAAATTTCGTCAAATTCAGCGTGCGCAACAAGAAAGTGAATGACGCAAAACAATAGACGTTGTCAGAGGCGCATGGAATGTGCGGTGCTCTGTTCTTTGCACTGCAGCTGGACTGAGTTACAAAAACAGCCATTGCAAAATCAATACCAGAGCTTTCTTGCTCTTGTGCGCCTTGCCAGCTACACAGGTTATAAAATAGCAGAATTCCGTGACCATGTGATTGCCAAAGCATGCAAAAGGAACTGCAGGAGCTTCACACTTTGTATCGAAGTAGTGCTTCATGCCTACATAATTCTTTAGAACCGCAGGCAGTTGCAAGTATGTGCTGAAATTTAAACAATATTGCATGGAACGAGGTAGAATTAAAGCATTCGTAATGTATCAGAACAGTGTGCTGGAAGCAGTGTTGCCATTTAGCTATTTTGTTACTAGATTTAGTGACTTTCTTGTCTGTTTTATGAGAAACTTTTCTATTTAGCGGCCAGTGACGTTTTTTAGCGACATGACAGAACAATTGGCAACATTTTAGCGATTTCAGAGTTGGGAAAAGTGCTTTGAAAATTGCCCGTCGGAATTCACTTTATTATTTAAAAGCTGCATGTAAGTGGCTGAAATTGTCTGTACGGTCAGCTCTGTGACTATGAAGTGGTGATTGCCTTCACATGGTGAACACTATACAGTCGAGCCCACTTCAACAATATTCAAGTGCCACGAAAATTCCATTGTTATAACCGATAATTGTTATAACCGGGTTGCATGAAAAATCAAAATAAAGGGATGGCAGAGCAGTTGTGAGAAAACTATAATGGCGGGAAGGCCAGTGCCCCTCCCCACCACCTTCCTCCATCCGGCTGCCCATTGTGTTGACTCGTTTAACAGTTTAACTCAGCTTCCTGCGCGCTCTTATCCCGTGTAACAAGCCGCGGCTGTCGTCGTTTAAGAATAGCACTGCCATAACAAATACATAGTGGAGTCACAGGTGGCAAGTGACATGCGAGCTCCACCGAGGCATCGCTTTGGTGGCCTCAAAAGGGGCCTTTAAAAATGCAAGAAGTTTGCCGCGGCAGCCTCTCAGCTTGAGAAATCCAGAATAAACGCTGGGGCGAGAGCGCCACAAGCATCTTGCCACGTACTTCTTACTGGCTTGCACGAGAAAACCCCATGTCCGCCAGCTTTGCTTGCTTTACAAGAAACTTGTCGTCATCCTTCTACAAGGTGCCGGGTGCTTCACTTAGTGCAGGGAGGTAGGTTAAATTAGTGCTCCAAAGAAGGTAGATTAAATTATTTAAAAAAAATGACAACCAAGCATTTAGTTGAAAAAGATGTGAGCGAATCTTTATTCTCACCTTGAAAAAAAAAATCGGTGATCTTCTGGCCAATTAAACAAATTGCAATATTAACCATTTTTAAACAAATATTCGAAATCCTGCGATTTTTAGTGTTATGTTGGCAGCCTGTAACTTTACGTCTCGATCCATTCCATAGACATGTCGATCAAAGTCAGAACTTGTTTTCGTTTGGAATCGACGCTGTTTTCGCTGTGCTTTTAACTGGTTACGATGCTGCAATACCTTAAGGTTTATTGCGGTTCGACTCCGTTCATTTGCGACGTTATGGCAACGCAGTGCATTCGGTATGATGGCCACTTCGAGAGACGAGCAATTTTGATGGCCGGAGGAGCTGGGAAAGTCCATCGTGGCTCGGTGTCTCGACATCAACGAGTCAATGGTTTGTGGATGGTGGGACCAGTGGCAGGCTCTCTAAATGTGAGGCCAGTCAGCAAGGCTCTGTGGAACTTGAAGGGGCCTGGTACTGACCCTGAATCTTTTAAAAAGTACTTAAATCTCAAACATGCTCTGTGGAACTTGAAGTGGCCTGGTACTGACCCTGAATCTTTTAAGAAGTACTTAAATCTCAAACATGCTCGACAGTACGGAAGATGACTTCAGTCTCGTGCGCTCACTTTTGGAGATAGTTTCACTTTCACGAGACTTGGCTCGTCCCGGCACCGAACCCCTCAATTATACGGCCGACAGCTCTCTTGGCGCTGATAGTGAGCTTAGGACAGCGTCAGAAACACTTGTTGGGGACGCTTTCAGTGTCGAGTCACGCTGAAGTGAAACTACTGTCAAACCTGGAGTCGGCCGGGAACGACGTTTAGGTACGCAATAAACGGTGTATGAATTAACTGCCAATGCCAGTTTAGCAGTTACTTACCGGCCAGAAAAGAACTACGTCACGATGTTTTCAAACACACGCACTCAGACAGGCTTTATTTGCGGGTAGGTAGCAAAAAATCAGTGATCTTCACTTGCCACGACGAGGGCATCTTCAAACTCGATAAAGCCGCGAGCCAGTTTGTCCATGAGGCCCTGCTTACTAACTAAATTAACAAGCATGGTGTAACACGCGCACAGGTAAACATAAACACGTCTCGCTCGATGACTGCAGAAACTCGCGGAGGCGTGGCAGCAGCAGTGAGCGTGCCTTCTCTCGCTTTAACCCGAACTAGACGTCGAAAGCACAGCGCATACGAAGCTACTGGCGCTAGTTGCACTTTGTGTGCAGATCGCTTTGAAGATGAGGCCCCTGCGGGCGCGCACTTTTTCTACGTCGCAGATTGCTTTCAAGATACGGCCATGATACAGCGCTTACGCGGCTGCCGCCGAAGTAAACCCCTCCCTTTCTCACCTCCCCCGTCGTGCATCGCGCCCGACAGAAGCAGCGCACTCCCGCCCCGCCTTTCTTCCTCGTGCGCACGAGATTGAGTCGGCTGACCCTTGCAAGCTTTGGTTCACACATACAGCGTACGGGGTGCAGCGACGATGTTGCCTGTTTGGACATTATATGGAACCTCAAAGCGACGTCCACGGTGACGGCAGAAATGCGCTTCGCAATAAAATGTGCTTCTGCGTAGTTACTACTTGAATTGGATTCGATAGTGACAGTGAATTCGCACCCTCTACCGGCGGTTTCTTCGCTTTACCGGGAGCTAATCTCGAAGGCTATGCTTTTGTGCGCGGCAATCGGCAACAGCTGTATGAGCAGGAAATACATCATGGTGGCCATGTTTTAAGTTCACTGTCACTGGTGACTGTCGTCCGGGTGTCGCACCTCGAGAATCGAACGTCTGCGCACATGAGATTTTGCAGACTTTGTGCCTGTGCATGTAGAACAAGAAAGAAAAATAGTACGCACTAACCGTTTGGTGGGCAATGAGCGACTACGGCTTAAGTGGTCAGCCAGTACATGGGGTTCAATGGGGGCTGGGTGGGGGAATTTTCGTGACTACGTTTAAACCGAAATTACACAATAAGCAGGTACGTATTAACGAGGTTTCACTGTATATATGATAGTGATCGCCTGAGAATACCGTCCAAAGAAAGCTCCGTCTCTTCAGACGACGATGATGAGTGAAGAGAATTCGTTTCCGAATTGCAATTTCTTGAATAAAGATACCATTCCTTTTACCGATCATCTCGCATTACATTCGTGGTTTTATTTTATTTCGCGGGCTGGAAAGTCGCCCCTCGTGTTGCAATCATGGTCGCGTTACATTCGGGTAAATACGGTATTGTACACCTGTTATCAGCTGGCTGCAGTGTGCTCACGTGCCAGCCTGCGTCTGCTTAGGTATTTTTTTTTCTCGGCTGGTACCAGCGAGGTGTCGTACGGGGCGTGGTCGGCGTAAAATTGTGTTGTATAATCGAGGTTTTTAATATATATTTCTATGGGGGCTTTGTCAGGACCAAACCAGTGCATTGTAAAATGCAGGTAGTCGCATGACCAGGGGACATATAATCAAGGTTGCACTGTAAAGGTTCGCTAGCTTTGCTTTTATAGCCAAAGGTTTTTAATTCGTAAAATAGCCTAAGAAAGCTCTGGGCAGAAGAACATGCGCCAACAGCTGTGTGTGTTCCGATGTCTTTGAATAGTTATGTGTGTTACATTTTTTTGCACATGATCATGGAATAACAGCTGTAGTTGGTGTTGCACCTGCACCAAAACACGATGGAATTGCACCATTCTTCAATATTACATCTACTACAGCGAACGCTTTCTAATTCAACCCTCATTAATTGGACAAATCAGCTGATTCAGACATATCTGCTTGGCTGCAGCAGGTTACGCATTATTCTGTGCCATCAAATAAATGCTCTTCAGTTGGCATGATAGCTCGATACGCTTTCCTCCTTGCCTCTCGTCCACTGGAATTTCAATTTCTCTATTCCAGGTGGACATTGGTAGCGGAGTCTTGGTCGACAAGTTGCAGCTGGACCAACTGGTCCGGGAGCCCAACTCAGCGTGTAGGTTTGCTCGCCGCCTGCTTCGCATGGTGTTTACCACTGAGGAGATGCGAGGGAAGAGTCTCTATGGGAAGACCTACGGTGTCAACAAGGACACGCAGCCCAAGGAAGCACTGGACCCTGTGCGGCTTAACGCAGTCATAGGTAATGAGGCACGCTTGCTCCTACGGCATCTTGATGCATGGGCAAACTTAAACGGACCACAACTGCCCAAAACATGTCATGAGATTTTGATGGAACTGACCAGGACTTGTAGTGATAGAATCAAACGTGCCGTTCATGGTTCATGTAGGAATTATAATTTGGAATTCGCACGGAAGTTTAAAAAAAAGCAGTATGTCGCGGCATGCCACGGTGAAACTTTCATACTAGTATTGTAGTGCCACCACGTGACCGTGATTAGCTGTTATTGGGACCTTGATGACATCAGTGCATCATGCGCATGTCAAATTGTGCATGTTTGTTCTGTGTGTCAGATTACACTCCGAGGTCATGCCCTATCAATAAAGTCATGGCACGACATCATGTGTGCATCTCATATGTAATTCGCATGCCATGTCATGCATGTCATGAAAGCAAGTGCTGCACGTCAAATTGCACTCTGAATACATGTCATGTCATTGACATCATGCCATGAGGTACATGTCTCGTGCGTGGCTAGAAAGCCTGAAAGCCACTGTGCAAGCTTGGGGTGGCCTTACTGCACGACATTGGATCACAAGATGGCGGACCTTTGCACAGCTCTGGCTTCCTTCAGGAGCCGTATGTAATAACTCTAAGCCTCCCAGTTGCTCCCTCACATTGTGCATCTGCTTCGTGCGCATTTGTGCTTTGGACTACGTTCCGTTGTCGAAGCCTCACAAGACGAAATGCTTCCAAAGTTAAGAGTGCATGTGTGGCTACAGAAACAATGCATCTCTTGTAAAAGCGTTGCTTTATTTTGAAAAATTGGCTTGGCTTAGATAAGAGAACCGGGCTTGACTTATATGTGACCAAAGTAATTCAATGAGAAACATAGAGAGCACATAGCTATCATTGTAGAAATAATCTAACAGTTCAGGAAGCATGAACCACGTGCACATTGGCTATATAAACAAAAATTTTATTTCTTATGGATAGGGCCGCACTTGTCTTATACTTCCCTACCATGCAGGCGTACAATTGTTATCATGCTTGCCTATCTATTTCCAGCATAGGATTCCATAAAGGCAATCATAACTACAGATTTAAAAATTCTGATAAAATGTATTTCCAAATTTCCCATGTTACCACTGCGAGGTTGGACACTCTGGCAAATAAGCTTTTCACTGCATTAAAGAAATTTGTTACCATGCCTCTTAAAGGTACACTAAAGGCAAATACTAAGTCAACGTGCACTGTTGAAGTACCGTTCCAGAAACCTCGCAGTACTTGTTCCGTGCCAAGAAAAGACTTGGCTTACGAGAAAATTGCATCTGAAAGGTCCACCTACCGCCAGCGCAATTCAAATCACCTGCCCCCGAGCGGGGAGTGGTGAGGTTACATATGCCATCACAGCCCTTTACAGCCACCGGTAAATAAAACAGCGCCCGTCAACGGTTTTCTGCAGAAAACGCAAACGCGTGGCCATGGAGAAACCGAGCCAAGACACAGCGTTGATTCGCCGCTGCTCTTGGTCAAGTGGTGTGGACCATGCGGGAAAACCGCGACATCACATGGACGTGGCATTCTCTGCTACTTGCAGTTTGTGTGAGTCTCGCGAGCCAGCAAAACTAGTGCAGCACTTTATGATAACGAAAGTAGTTCAACGTGACAGTGTGGGTGGTGCAGAGTGGAGAAAACAAAACCTTTCGACTGCACGCGTTGTCAAGGTTAGCGTGAACGAGTTCTTATTTCTAAATGTCAAATTGAACTGGACAAGTAGCATTTTCCTTTCGTCTTATAATGCAGTGCAATGATTTTTTTATTATGAGAGGTTGAGTACCAGTGAGGAGTTAGAATGAGGAGGCCTACGTCATCGGGCTAGTACTTGCAACGTCCTGGGGAAGTCTCTAATCGTGACCTACAGTTACCTTAGTTTCTCGATTACTAAAGCTCTGTTTGCAATAACATTGACGCCCTAGACGTTCTCGAGCACTTATCTATCACTTTAGAGAGACAGAGAATAAACTTTTATTATGAGCAAGCGCAGTCTGCGCCCTAGGTGGGCGGCCTCCTTATTCCAGCTAGCTGCGGGCCATGGCCATCTCCCCTGCCCGTTCGATGAGGCTGCGCTGTCTGTTTGTGTCCGGGTCTGACAGATTGGCCTCCCACTGCTCTTCAGTTAGTGTGTGAATGTCTATGTTGCCATCTTTTCTCACACATCCCCATACCATATGGCATAGGGTGTCTGGGACATCACAGCACGTGCAGAGGTATGAATGCTGGGTAGGCGAGATTCGGTGCAATAGAATACCGTGGACGTAGCTGTTCGTTTGCAGTTTCCTGAGGATTACTGCCTCTTCCATAGTTAGGCCGGGGTGAGGTGGCGGGTAAGTGCTTCTGTCTAGTCTGTAGTGTTGCAGAATATTGCTGTACTTTTTCGGGACGTCATTTAGTCTAGTTGGCGCGTCCTCTGAGAAAGCCCGGTGAACGTGAGCTCGGGCGGAGGCGTCGGCGTCGGCTGCCTCATTCCCCAGTAGGGACTCGTGCCTGGAGTCCAAACGAAGTATGTTTCCAGTAGGTTCTTCTTTGCCGTTTCTGTGAGGATTTTTAGGGCTTGCCTGGAGATTCTCCGTTTCTGAAAATTCCGGCAAGCTGCTTGTGAATCTGCAAATATTATTGCTCCCTCCCCACAGGTTGAGATTGCCAAGGCTATTGCTGTTTCTTCTGCTGTATCTATCTCTCTTGTTAAGATGCTAGCGGCCGTTCTTTCTTTGCCCTTGCTGTCGACGACACTGATCGCATGGGCCGAAATTCCTGTATATTTCGCTGCATTGGTGTATCGTGTGTCCGGATTTGGGCCATAAGTTTTTCGGAGAATCTCTATTCTGGCTTTTCTTCTTCCTTCATGGTGGGTTGGATGCATATTTCTTGGAATAGGGGCTACAGAAATGTACTGTCGAATTGTCTCTGGGATTGTCCTTTTCTTGTTGCGTAGTTGCATAGATTCAGTGTATCCTAATCTTCTGAGTGTTGCCCTTCCTGTTTCAGTAAGTTTAAGGCGTTCGAGTTGGTTAACTTTGTGCGCTTCGACTAGCTCCTCCCAAGTGTTGTGGAGGCATAAGCGGAGTAGTCGCTGTGTGGAGGAGCATTCCGAGATCACAATGGCAATCTTGAAGGCCTTCCGGATGAGGGCTTGGATGATTCTGACTGCACCATGGTCTTTCAGGCTGTATCTTCTGTTTGCTACCCGTCGTACCAAATGTGCTACTTGCGTGATGGTTTCTTGCAGTTTGGGTAGGGTGGCGGTGCCCGATCCGTCCTTGTGCACATGTAGGCCGAGGACTTTGAGTGACTACTTTAGGAATTTGCACGCCATTAAGAAAGAGTTCTGGTTCTGGGAATTCACCTTTTGGCGGTCTTCCTTTGGTTCTTGCTTTTAGTATGAGAAGCTGATTTTTCTGGCGCACATGCAAGCCTGCAAGCCTTGAGGTAGTTTTCTGTACGATCCACCGCTTCTTGAAGTGCATCCTGTTGGGTTCCTTAGGATCCGGCTGTTGTCCAGATGGTAACGTCATCGGCATAGAGGGCGTGTCTTATCCCCTCTATTCCGTTGAATATATTTGGTAGTTTCAGCATGGCTATACTAAAAAGGAGAGGCGAGATGACAGAGCCTTGTGGAGTTCCTTTGTTCGCCATCTCAAGCTTGTTCGATTTCAGGCTGCCCAGTGCCACTGTTGCTGTTCTGCTGGTCAGGAAGTTTTGTACATAGTGGTATATTCTTTCGCCACAGTGCGTATCCTGGAGGTTCTTCAACACTGCTTCATGAGAGACATTGTCAAAGGCTCCTTTCACATCCATGGCCAGGATTGCGCTCTTGCTGTGTTTGCCTAGATGATCGATGACGTCCTCCTTCAGTTGTAAGATGTCTTGAGTCGGTAAGTGGAGGCGGAATCCATACATGGTGCCGGGAATGTACCCGTTTTCTTCCAAGTATGGAGTTAGTGTGTTAAGGACCATATGCTCGTGCAACTTGCCTGCGCATGACATTAGGAATATGGGTCACATGTTTCCTATTCCCAGTGGCTTGTTTGGCTTCGGGATCATGATGACCTTCGCGTGTTTCCAGATTGCTGGAGTTATTCCACTTGCCCAGCTTTCGTTGATGGTCTTTAGGAGGTTTTCTGCCGTGGTCTTGCTTAGATTGTAGAGTATCTTGTTGTTTATGCAGTCTTTGCCTGGGCTAGTGTTTCGGGTGAGCTTTGCCAACGCCGCTTCAATTTATGCCTGTGTGAATGGGCGATCGAGTTATTAATTTAGGTTGCCTGTGTAATCTAGGTGCGTTCCCGAGATTGATGTGGCCTGTGTGCCTCCTGTCAACTTCTTCTGTACTTCCAAGATTTCGTCTTCTGAGCCTCCGTAATTTCGGAGGAGCTTCGTGAGGTTTTCTTGACGTGGTTTTAGATTCCTTAGTGTTTAACTGCGACTTGAGGATGTTCCATGTCTTGCGGTTGCTTAGAGTTCCCTGAAGTCTGTCACACATTTGGTTCCAGTTCTGCCTTTCTAATTGGTCGGCGTATTCTTCAGCTTGCTTGGTCAATTCCGCAATGCGTTTTTTCAGGACTCTGTTACGTTTCTGTTTCTTCCATCTACGGATAAGGCTTCTACGAGCTTCCCACAGGTGGAGAAGGTGGGTGTCCACCGCCGGTATTTCCGTGGTCAGTTGAATTTCCTTGGTGTATTTCTCTACCTTTTCTATGGTGGATTTGGTCCATTGTTCGAGATCATCGGCAGTTGGTGTGGATTCTTCATTATGGAAAGTGGTCCAATCCGTGATTTTAGCCTTACCGATTTTAATGGGTGCTCTCCTGTAAGCGACTTCCGTCTGTACCACGTGGTGGTCCTTCCCCAGGGTTTCTTCGAGTGTTGTCCATTCCACTTGGGATATACCTGCTGTGAAGGTAGGGGTGTGCGTGTGGTTCCATAATGCTAGCTGATGATATTGTGCTGTGTCGTGGACATTCGCTTCCTTCTTGTCCGTCTTGTGATAGTCCCAAGCTGTGTGGTAGGCGTTAAAGTCCCCCAACACTACGAGCTTGTGCTCTCGCATACTTCGTCACTTCTCTCAGGAGGGCATCGAAGCTGGCAAGAGAATCCCTCGGAGGGCTATAAATGTTAAAGATAAAAAGGCTTTGGTCCATCTTCCTAGGGGGAAGTATTTCACAAAGGTGTGTTCGATCCGATTGGTAACCTGATGCTGTTGCACAACTAGTAGATTTTGTTTTAGGATTGCTGTGTGGGTCCTCCCTTCTGCTAAGTGAATTTCATACCTTGACATACTCTTAAAGGGCCCCTCGCCAGGCCACATAGCAAATTCTGGTTATACGCTGGAAGTTCTTCCGTGCCCTCTAGGGAGCGTTCTATGCAAGAATTTTTCAAATTGGTTCATTTAATAGCGGAGGTAGAAATATTTCAGTGCCGCGAACCCATGATTTCAGGAGGCAAGCGCGACCGCCAAGAGAGACACTCTCGCCATTTGCCCCGTATAGCTTCCGCAAGTGAAATTCCTTCCCTGCGCT
Organism: Dermacentor silvarum; assembly: GCF_013339745.2. Classification (NCBI taxonomy): domain Eukaryota; kingdom Metazoa; phylum Arthropoda; class Arachnida; order Ixodida; family Ixodidae; genus Dermacentor; species Dermacentor silvarum. The sequence goes on along the minus strand of NC_051162.1, from coordinate 163,367,673 downwards.
CTCCCATGCCGCAGCCAGAGAATCGTGGGACACATACGTCACGGGCCCTGCCTTTCTTTTTTTTGCTGTCTTGCTTTCGTGCTGCGCGGCACACTTCCAGTGACGGCTTCGAGTGCGAGCTGTTGCGTTTGTCTTGTTTCGCCTAGCGCACAATTTTGTGTGCTGTGCACGAGAACGCCCGACCAGTGGTATAAGTCAGTGTTGCATGAACACTGAGGCAGATATAAGCGGGTCACAGAGCATGATCTTGCACTGGGATACGGCAGAAAATTACATACTTTCGTTGTAAGCGCACGCGACTGCACGACGTGGTAACAAGCAGACAAAACGGAAGTACATCTCTCTTCCTGTGCTGCGAAGTAAAACAAAAGCATGCAGACAGTTGTTTTGTGTTTTATTATTTCTCATCTTTTATTGGTCAATTGAAGCAATAGCTTAAACAAATAACTGATGTTGCCTTAAATGGTTCTCGAAGTCGTGTGTCACTACGAGCAATGCCACAGCACAGCGATGTACGTAGGCGCGCTTGTGCGATATACGTCGACTCTCCGGCTGGCAGCGCGGCGTCCACAAGGAGAAGGGCAAATGGTGTTTAGTTCGAAATTTAACCTCTTTTCGCGGCATGTAGCGAAAACACTTGGCAGACATGATTGTTAGCGTGCATTGTATGCACTGAGCTTGTCATCTAAAAATTGCCAGACCTGGTGAAGGGCTCTTTAAGGGGGGAGGAGGGGCGGAAAATTGGCACACACACTGTACATTGCAATAGAGAAGCAAATCTAAAACTTTATTAAGATATCCTCATTAGTTTTTTGTTTTATAAGAATTTACAAAAGTTTAAAAGTTCCTTGCTCGTGGAAAGCCTGTAACAGTAACGAAACATGCCAGGGAGCTGCCTTTAGTTTTATTCTTTTCTCAAAAGAGCACTACAGGGTACAACAGTCTCAAAATTTTTTTAACCCCTTTATTTTTTTTTACACAGAAAATCATGTTCACCTTCACTAATTATACCAGAACTTGTCACTCACAAATTAGCATGTAGAAAAAAAGTAAGCCATCAACAAGATATTGAAGACTGTCATACCCTCAAGCACATTTCAGGGAATACATAAAAACAAACGGGATCGAAATCGGTCGAGCCATTGTGCTATGCTTTTCCATGAGCGTGGTGACCGACAAAAAAAAACACAATTGGGAAAACCGGCTGCAAAGTTTTGCAAGCAGCGCAGATTTATTAGAATGTATTAAGACTGTAATATTTGGCATCATTGCTGTCAGGCATCTTCTTGCACCTTTGCCTCTTCGTTTGGTGGGCGTTTAAAATTTCATAGCCTGGCTGGTCCATCAAATTGAGCTTCCGTTCAGTTGCGGACTCCGCGCGAAGGGAGTCGCGAACGCTGCATGCATGCGCTTGTGCAGTCGCAGCTGACACGAAACGTGGCTCGAGGCGCGTCTGAATGGTGTGTCGTTCGTGCGACTGTTTGTCCGGTGAATCATCGGTTATCACACTGTAGCTCGTCGACGGTTGGGGTTTGCTCGGAGGCGGCGTGTCCGTGTCACACGATGCATCAGAAACTGAGTGCACCATCTTTGCCGGCGATGGTGACCTTCGGCTCGTGTCGATACGATCTCAGCTGATTCGCGTGGCCGTACGCCGAGGCGCGGGAGCCTCCATTGGCGTGTTTTCCGTCGACTGCATTATCAGTGCCGATGACACAGGGCGATTGTCGGTTTCGCTGCTCGAGTCACACGGTGCAAGATAGCGCGGCACATAATCCACAGTGCAAGGTAGCGCGGCACGTTCAGTCGGGTGCTCCTCCGCTTCTCCCACTAATTGCCATATTTTTCTCGCAGTAGGAGGCTCGTGCTTCCGTATTCTGAAGGCGTGCTTCGTCCAAAATCTCTTCTCGAACGAGCGACGATCCATCACTAACCTGGGAGCTCTCAGAAATCCGAATTCTGCGTGTCAAGTGAAGATGCCGGCGTGGTTTGCGAAGCGGACAACTGCGGTCGCCATCTTGCGCGCTGCCGCAGCAGTAACCAATGGGGAGACGCCTTTCAGCACGGCAGCCAATTGGAGGCCCGCTTTCATCACAGGGCCCGTGTGACTACTTTCAGCAGACCCGCGCTTCTTTTGTGTTTGTGCATTTGTTACAAGATGGCGACTACCGACGAATTGAGAACCGGAACGGCGAAACTTTGAGCTTTCAAACGATACCAAGATGGCGGCGCTCGGTGGCGTGAAATACGAGATATGGCTCCGTGAACTGCGGTGATTTTGCGTGATTTAAAGCTGTTTTCTCCCCTGCACACTGATAAATTAATTTTTTCGGGCACTTTTCGTGCATTTTCAGCCAATCCATTTTGATACAGCATAGATTAGGCGTTGCAGATACCGAAACGCGTGGTTTCCAAAAATCGATTTTTCTCACGATTTTCGTGATCTGGTCCCCGTGTCCCCCCTTAATAGAATCTGCGGCACCTTGATATAAAATTATGCAAATTTTATACATTTATCGACAGTCGATCACAATTCGTGACATGGGGATTGACATCATGTCACATCAAGTCACCTCATGGTCATTCCCGACGTTGGTGGGAATCACCAGAAGGTGATTGACATCATCACAAGCAGGAAGTAAGGATTGAGATGCCACCTCGTGAGCTTGAACTCAGCAGCTGCTGAGCTGGGCAAGAAATTGCAGCTAAGAAGGAGATTACACTAATTTCCAGTGTGTGTGAATGAATGAGATTTGTTTCCCTCTTTTTGAATTTTGGCCTTTAGTACCCTTGAATTGCCCTTAAATTTTGAACTGAAGGTTCTGTATGAACCCCGATAAAATGCCACATTCTAGCACCAGCCACAAGGCAAGCTTCTGGATTTCAACAATATTTTGGATTTTAAGAGGGATGCTGGGAGCGTGGTGAAAAGCCAGCTGTCATGCTGGCTCGATGAGCACCCCGCATCATTGACAGGCTTCATCAGCAGCAGCAGCTGTTGCAGCATAGCTAACACAAGCAGGTGCAAACAGAGGATGATACAAACATAAAAAAGTTAGGTTTGTGGACTAAAATATGTAAGAGATGTAAATTATGCTGAAACAAGAAAATAGTTACCGTAAAGCTGCTGAGCACAAGGTCGCGGGATTAAATTTCGAACGCGGCTGCTGCATTTCGATGAGGGCGAAATGCAGAAAACACCCGTGTGCTTAGACTTAGGTGCATGTTAAAGAACCCCAGGTGGTCCAAATTAATCCGGAGTCCCCATACGGCGTGCCTTATAATCGGATGGTGGTTTTGGCACATAAAATTTTGTAATTTTTTTTAACCTTAAAGCAAACAGCAAGTGAGAGAGAAAAAAAAGAACAAGCAACAATACTATGTTTACATGTGCACATGTCTGTGTAAACACACTCAATAACACCATGAAGTAGGCATTTTTAAATGAAAATGAGCAAATAACGCTTCTTATCAAGTGATGAAAAAAAGAGACATAAAGAGTTAGAAAAGAAGAAGCGAGCACTGTAATACATTTCAGCAACTTGAAGTAAGACTGCACAAGGAATCCCTTTGAATTCAAAGAATTTGCAGCGAAAATAATGTCATGGTGTCTTTTCAATCATAGGCAGAGTCACAGCATTATAAAAGCTTATTATTGCTTTTTCTTTCAGGTTACACATGTGAGCACTTCAACACATTCCCTGGCCGGTTGAAGAACAGTCTTTCAAGCATGCTTTCTCGAGATATAAAGTAAGCACGAAAAATGACCTGCTGGGACCTGCAATCAAATCACCACATCAAAAATGCATAACAATGCTGAATTCTCTGAGCCTCATTTAAATGATGTGTCTGAAACATCTCTTTTATGAAGAATAAATGTTGTGGAAGCGCAGTTGCTGACTCATGATTCACTTGGACTCGTAAATTCATATGTTGAGAGTGTGACTAAAAAGAATTCTCGCAGGACCTATGTCACGATGACTGTCGACGTTAATGGGATTAGCAGATTAGTACTAGTGACGCCATATTGCCGTTGAAAATGGGTCATGTGTGAGTTGTGCACTGCAGATGGGCTCCTCTGTCGCTTTTTCCTTTGGACATGCTGTGCCATTTAGGGTTGCACACGCAACGTCCTTGTGACCTTCAAGATTACACCGGTGGCACGGCGGTGTAAGCTAATGCGGAGAATTAATCCCTCCTTGCCCACGAGCAATTTCGGAGCAGCGTGCTGAAGCAGTCGGCTGCCTTGCTCGAGGAACCAGTGTGAAGCGGGTTTCGTTCTGCTAAAGTGTACTAGATTGGGGGAGTGGGTTCGACGCAGGCTCCCTGCTGAGGCTTTCTTTTATTGAAAAGTTGGTGGCACCACCGTCGCTTTCTCCCGAATGAGTGGCCCTGCGCACCGGCCGGACACTTGTCGTGTCGGAGACCCTACCGCAGCTGCATGCAGCTTTGACAGGCAGATACTCAGTAGCGGTAACACCGATATTATTCCCCACCGATCTATCGTAAATACAATGAAGAAAGAGTGGTGGAAAAAATGCAAATGACGCAGCAACGACGGTGCGTCGAGCAGACGACAGCTACTCAGCCCGTGAGCTCGCCTCAGCCAATGCGCGTTGCCGGAATAGCCGGAGCCAACGTTTATTGGCCGGAGATTCAGAATAAGGTGATGGCAGCATCGCCACAATTTCAACGTTTTTTGCTTCAGCCTCGGTGCTTGCCAAGGCATCCGCTGGACCCACTCTCCCATTCTCGTACACTCTGGTTCTGAGAGAAACTTGTTTTTTTTTCATTGAAGTGTAATGTGGCTAAATACTAAGTAGGAACAAAGTGCCTGAAGAATGCTAATTGCATTAAAACAGAAAAATTTACTAGAAAGAACTACCTTCAATCTGAAATTAGCTAAAAGATTCTTCGATTTGGTTGCTGTAGGCACCTATACTTTCACGCAACGAGGCCGGCCTGTATTTAAGCTAGTGTCATGTCACCACTTGTGCAAGCATGTGCCGTGCAGCCAGTGTTGTCCCGGCTTGTACCAAATCGCATTCTTTGGCGACTTTGCTCACAGGTTACCCACCATAGCTGAGTGTCTATGGCTGCTGAGGATGAGGGCACAGATTTGATTCGATAGAGGCAACATGCAAAACGCTTCCGTACTTACATTTAGGTGGCCAAAATTAATACAGAGCCCCTAAATACGGCGTCCCTCATAGCCACACTGTTTCTTTGGACATTAAGCCCTTCCGTACCATGCATGTCTTGTAAATATCGCCAAAGACGAGCTCAGCTCATTGACGGTACTTCTGATTTTCTAGCACGGTTGTGGACGAGCTGGGTTCGTCTCAATGATTTGTTGTGGTTCTTGTAGATGGCAGCATGCAATCTGTGGGTCAGCGCAAGCAGGAGCGAGCTTATTCTGATGGAGGAGGGCAAAGTGTGTTGGCAAGTGGAGTCTTTAAAATTAATTTGGCCACTTTTGGCGAGAATTTGGAGCAATAGTGTGCCACAGAAAGGGATGAAGACCACAAAACAAGGGTTGAGTGTTGAGTGGGATTGAGTGTTGGTCATTCATGGCAAAAAAGAAGCAGTATGAAAGACTCCCATCTTCCTGACAGATAGAATAAAAATTCAGTTGGAAGTCAGCATCTGTCTAAGTCTTTCTCTTTCGCAATCCTTTGTCCAAGTTCGCGCTGTTAAACGTCATAGATAGATACACATGGTTTGTCAGCACCGTGTGTACCTTTCTATGTCCCCGTCTTCTGCACTGTGCTCATTTTGCTATGAATCAGTCAATCGCACACATTGGCTGGCTTCTGCCAGCATACTGACCATCCCTTGCATTGCCACTTTCTCACTGTTCCCTTGCTTTGTTTAGGCTGTCATTAATTCAGAGAGTGAAGTGAAAGTTCGTTCCATTAGAAGCTTTGTGATGATGATTCTGAAAAACGAAAAATCGGAGCAGGTAGACATCAAGTTGCCTGAGGGTGCTTTTTTTATTGTGTTAATCCTTTCAAATGCCAATGAATTTTGTTGGCTGAACAATTACTTCCACCACATTTCTTGCATATTCAAAATCGTAAAAAGCATACAGCTGCAAGATTGATTAAGAATTTTCAATTCCTTAGTGAGACTCGTCAAGCTTACAGAACATGGACTCCATGCGAAAACTCACTACAGAAACATTTCACATGAGAACATTATCTAGTATTTCATGTCTAGCAGGCTTGAAAAGCACCCATCCTGGCACTTGAATATTATACCTCATGCAACACACTGTGAAAAACAATGAGAGGAGTACGCCCACTATATACGACATACTCGCACTGAGCAAGTACACACAACCGTCTACCTTCCCACTCGTTTTACCAGGGGTGGGACTCCTGCGCCAAACACAGAAAATTGACCGAAACTGCGCCACGCTGCGCCAGAACGGCTTCAGCATGTGTGCTCCGACAGTGGCCTCGAACAGCGAGCTGATTTGTTCTCCGATAAAGAGTGAAGCAGTTCACATTCCGCACACCGCGCGACAGCGCCTCCCGCACAGTTTCTCATAATTTTCGAGCTTATAACACTGGACTTTTTGGCGCTTCCCGCAAGTGGCCAGCGTGCGCGCGGCCACTCCCAGCTGCGACTTCACAATTGCTAATAGGTACAGTGGGGGCGTGGCACTGCAAGTCACGTGACTTCCGCTTAACATGTGTTGTCATGGCAATCGTGGAGCTCCTAGGTGCCTAGGGACATAATCGCTTAGGGACTTTTGAGGCACTGGTCTGCGCGGCCGCGCGTCGGCTGCTAGTTACTGAGCGTTGCTCTCTTATCTCCGGGACTGGGTGCAGCGACCTTGCCGAGCGCAGCTTCTACGTGCGTAGAGATCGAATCGTTTAGGGCGCGTTGAATGTCTGGCGGTGTCTGGCCCATGCCGGTCGTGCTTTATTGTAGCATTTGTTCTTGTGGCGGAAATCCTTGCAGTAGTGGTGGTGTGGCATGATGGCTTTTGATCTCGGTAAACTATGGTGGTGTAAACAAGCAGATACTGCTCGCGTTTGTGCCTCGGTGCCGCGGTGGAAGCCGCTGTGCCAGGCGCCAACGCGAAGCAGCGGTTGGGGTGTTGCGGAGTGCAGCGTAGCAACACCCGAAATAAAAAAATACAGCTCCAGTCAGGTTGACATCTCCCTCCCTGGTAGTGAGATTATATTTGGATCATCAAAACAGTGATGCGTTTATTTAGGAATACCATTGTTTCTCTCTCACACCTGCTTGTCCTCGCATCTGCGAGAGAGAAACGATGGTATTGCTAAATAAATGCATCACTGTTTGGTGATCCAAATATAATCTCACTACCAGGGAGGGAGCAGTCAACCTGACTGGAGCAGTACTTTTTATTTATTTAGGCTGTGGCGGAGCGCAGCATAGCAACACCCCAATGACTGCTGCTTTGCGTTGGCGCTCGGCACCATGGCTTCCGCTGCGGCACCGGGGTACAAACGCGAGCAGTATCCGCTTGCGCAAGAGTGGATGCAATTTTCTCTCTTGCACCCGCTTGTCCCCGCGCCTGCGGAAAAATGACTGGCGGTCCCTCCAAAGACTGTCTTGTGCCAGAACAGTGCCTCAAAAGCCCCTAAGCGATTGTCCCTAGGCACCTAGGAGCTCCACGGTTGCCATGACAACGCGTGTTAAGCGGAAGTCACGTGACCCGCAGTGCCACGCCCCCGCTGTACCTACTAGCAATTGTAAAGTCGCCTCCTGGCTGTTGTCGCTGCTGCCAGAACGGCCAGGGCGGCTGTATTTGGAGTGCACTAGAACACGGTTGAGTGGGCCGAGCGGCGTGGCGCTCCCAAGCTCAGGCACAGAAGTACAAAAACTAGGCTGAGGGCGCTGCGAGTGAACTAGATATTAGGGAGGCGCGCACTGCAGCAGGTTCAACTGGCGGGCGTCTCTGTCCCCAGGGCCGGTATAACGTATAACTTTTCCAATCTTTTTATGCCCATATGGGCGAAGCCCGAGCCATTTTGACCTATCATGAAGAGCAAATGGCAGATTTGGAATAAAAAGTCAGTTTCGCTCGAAAGGCAAAGCATCGATTGCGATAGCAAATTGGTAGAAAGCTAGACGAATTGGGAATAGTAGTTTTATCGGCAGTGTAAACTTCTAAATATTTGCTTACTAAGTTAAACAAGTATGGTGCCACACGCGCACAAGGAAACATGAACACATCTCACTCGATGGCCGCAGAAATGCTGTCAAAACGCTGGAGTGAGGAAGTGCAGCAGCAAGCGAATTAACCGGAATGCCTCGCTTCAACGCAACTTAAGCAGCGAAAACGCAGCGCACACAAAGCTATCAGCACTCGGACTCTGTCCCCATTGCAGATGGCTTTCAAGAAACTGCCCGCGCGGCTGCGCCATACCCAGCAGCTGCCGGGGTACAACGGCTCTCCTTCCCCTCCCCCGGTGCCTTGCGCGCGACGGAAGACGACGCACTTCCTCCGCGCTTTCCTTCCTTGCGCGCGCGAGATTGATCAGCCATCGTCGGCTCACCCTCGCACGCTTTCACTCACCAATACAGCATAAGGCGCTCGGCGATGATTTTATCACCCACGGACTTTATACGGAGCATCACGGCGACACCGACGGCAGATATACGCCTGGAGTGTCCATTTAATTGCTGTTGCACTAAAAGCAGATTGGAATACTTTTACGATATACCAGCCCATGGTTGATTGTGGCTCTCTGGTTCTGTGGTGACATATGTTGACCCAAAAACCCGACTAAATTGAGAACATTTTCCACTATCATGAGCGTCAGCGTGGGGATATATAGTTTGATCGCAGTGCCATTGATGTTTCTGGCTGTACAGTAAAGTATGCGCTGTGCCTCCGCTCGACCCACTCTTCCATGTTCTAGTACGCTATAGCTACAAAGTGCGCTTCGACTACGCACTTTGTGTTGATCTATTCTTTGTTTCGTCTTGGTTTCGAAGTGCGCTGCCATATTCTATTTCCATTATTCCACCAAAATTCAGATTGGCCTGCTCCAAACTGCTTCAAAATGAAATTTTATCGGCTACAAATTGCTCCACAGCGACATTTAGTCTGCTCCAAGCTTCTCCAAAATGCAATTTTGACTGCTCCAAAACGCAAATTTACTTGCTCCAAAAATTGCTCCAAAATGACTTTAGACAGTCCCACCTCTGGTTTCACTAAAACATTTTGAACTGGTTATTCAAACTTGCAACGCGATTCTCATCGGAACAGTTTCAAGATGTATGCGACACATTTTAAGTACCATTATTTTCATCAATGCTATTACTGTTGACGCACTTTCTTGGCGTACACTTGTGTACACAGAATCTTAAAGGCTAGTAACTCGCTTACTGTTATCGCTAGTAACTCGCTTACTCTTGTGAACCATCACGAAAACATTCAGCTTTGACCATTCGTGTGCTATTGGTATAGTACCCACACTCATTGTGCATATATAGTGCGCGTGTATTCAAGTGTGTGCCCATTCACTTATTCTTGACACTTTGGTGAAAGAGTAGGCGTAAGTTTCCACGCTGGTTGGGGTAGATGTGTGTAGATACTGTGCGCGAAACCGACTATGACAGGAAACAGCGCTACTCCCTTTATCAATGTTTAACGAGCGGTACTCACTCTTGCTGACATGCCGGGGCTGAAGCCCTTTCTGTGAAAGTTAGTGATACAAAGCTGGTGGATGAGAAAATTTGTGTATCCTCGAGGAAAGCCGTACGAAGTGCCGGAAACACATACGGACAGTTGCAGCAGCGGTCCGCGAACTTGGCCCCACATATTCATTACATTCCTTAATATGCCAGTCACTATTTTTGCAGCCAACTATTGGACATGTCTTCAATCCATCTGAGGCAAACCAGTGTGAATGGAGCACAGTGTGCTAGCAAAAACTCACTTCCATTTGTGACAGCTGATCGCACCGAAGGTAGGTAGAAGACGTAATGGTTTCATATTTGTGCGCGGCCGCTGAGGTGACGTATGGCGCGCCGCCGTAAGCGCTATCTCGTTTCTCTAGAACAAAGTGCTCCGCGAAAAGGGTCAATATATTCGGCGCTTGTACACTGTTATTATTTGACTGCCGTCTCTGTGCACTGGACGCCTCTACTTGTTTAATGTTTGTTTTGCGGCTGCACCATTGCATACAAATATTTAGTTTTGATTTTTAGATACCAAATTCACACAAAGAAGTTGCGCTTTCAAACTCGGGATCTTATGGCACTTGACAGTGTGATCCTACCATGCACAAGTATTAATAACACAATTCCTGCTGCTGGTCAAAAAAAAGAAGGGCTGGCTGATCAACCCAAATCTGACAAAAATGTGCATAAGGTCCGCCATTGTGTATTGTAAAAAGAGGTACTACCTTGGTATTCAATGTCAGTGACACTCATTAATTATGCATCCTGTTGACTGAAATAATTTCTGTTAGAAGTCATTCAGTTTAGGTGATCAGTAAACATTTCATGGCTTAAGTGCATAGGGGCATGATTTGGGTAACGGCTTTAGTTGTAAAGAGCAAAGCCAGTTAAAATATAAAATTTTGGCAAGCATAGTTTACCAATAATGTAAGCTGAACAACATACAAAACTCGGCGTAGCAGCGGAAGTAATCCCATATTAACTTGCGGCCAGCTGTTGCATGCTCTATGTGACATGGCTATGTCTAATTTTTCACTTGTGTTTCAAGACAGCAGCCGTTTCATTGCCAGCTGTGAGGATGAAGCAGCTTCATAGCGGGACACCAGACGCCTTCGAGAAGTTCCCCTTTTCAGCAAGAGGCCTAGGTATACTCTTACCTAGTTTTTTTTACCCTGTATCTTTTACCTCCTACAATGGCTATTTTTGTGGCTTCAGTTAGAGGGATTGCTGTGACACCTGTTCCATGGGACAGAACACATATGTAGGCATGTGTGTTCCAGTAAGAAAATAAATATACTGAAGGAGCCCAACATGACGTATTTCAGGACAACTGCATCATGTAAATTAATATGTGACAAATAAAAAAAAACTAAATGACAAGACTTGGTGCACAGTGTGCAGATGTGTGCATCTGAATAACGACGAAAACCTTGTGCAAATTTAAAAAAATATTCTCTAGGTTATTTTGTGTGGTATTATTATCATTGTTCTCTATCACATTATTGAAAAACTGTGCTCTCTAGTATTGCATGGTTAAAAACACAGTTCAAATACATCATTTGCCTTCACCGTCATATGTATAGAACATGTGCATAGAAACAGAGTGGAATTCTTAGAAAGTTGTTTTGCTTCACCGACCTTAATTTTAGGTCCTTGTCAAGTTTTCCCATCTATTAAAAAAAAAGTATCACGAACACTTTCCAGGGTTTATAGGCAAGTTAAGCACATTGTGCCAGATTGTGGAGAAGCCAAATAGGTCCCAGTGTCTGTAGTGGTGTCTGGTAAATGCAAGTTTCTTGTGTGATGCGTTATGCTTAGTACCAATTGGATTAATTAAGTCATCATTTTAGCAAAATGTTTGTTTTCCAGAAAAATGTCATTTGATGTATGTCCAAAGAACCACACTTTTTAATAGAGTTGCTCATTCTCTAAGTCCACTGCTTGGTGTTATGAAATGCATGTACCTTGTAAGCATAGCGTTTGGCCTTCAGCTGAAGGTAGTATTGGCACGTTTGCATGCGCATTAAGTAGCATTAAGACAAATGTGAAAACACTAGTGATAACAAGACACAGCTATGTATAAACATTTTCACATGAGCAGATCACTCGACGCAATCCTTAGGAAAGTAAGTAAAAATATAATAATGTGCTTATATGATAAGCAGTGCCGATGTTTCAGGAGCATAACCTTTTACCATCATATACAATAACAGTTCGTTATTTAGCATTATAAAACTATTTGCCTTATTTGGGTCCAACTGCTCTACATTCGAAAATTTTCGTTGATCGCATTAGGTTTTGGGAGTGTCTTGAGTCACTGCCAGAATTAAATTTGTAATTAGAGCCGTTGTATGTGTGATAAAAAAAAGCCATTTTGGGACTGTTATGCAGTATTCCAAGTGTGCATATTAGAACAGTCACTTATATTTTCATTGTAGACATGTATAAAATGTGTATGTATACATCTTTAAGTCATAGACTGTGCAGTTTTATTCAGATGTGTGATTGTGTGGATGTAGGTTCTTCTGTATAGCATTGTCTAGCATTTTTTAGCAGTACATTAAGGTGTGAAGCAAAGAGAAAAATATTGTTCAAACAAAATGGTTAAAGTATGCCCTTAAGAGTCTTAAGCACACTTGGATGACTTTACAGCATGTAGTAAAACAAGAATAGGAACTGAGGTGCTCGTCACAACCATATGGTGCCAAGAAACAATGAATACAAGGAAAGAAAAAAGAAACAGAAGTGAAGTGGACCAAAGGACAACTCGCTGCTGATGGGAGCTGCTGACAAATCGCTGCTGATGTATTCACATGTGCATGATGCATGCAATCTTTTATTGAATTAAAGCAACAGCTCTTCCTACTGTTCACTTTGTTGCGCATTTCTGTGTGTGTACTAAGTCTGGCGCTGGAAGCGTTAGGCAGTGCCACTCGTGGCCTTGGTGCTGGATGTAACACATCCTTCTAACTGTAGGTGTCATGTATTATGTGAACCTAAGTTTTTTGAATTCATGTACCCCGCAAAAGCTGCACTTGAAACAATATGCTATATACGCCACCATTGCCATGAGTAGCACTGACTGACAGTCCCATGGCCAGACTTTGATTAACCTTGCTCAACTATTCTGCAAAACTGTTTTACATACAAATGTGGTAATTAGTATACATGCTAAATGCCTCACAGCATAAAATTTTTGATGCACATTTGACAATTTTTATTATTTTGTTTTAACTCAGGATGCCATTCTACCTGTGCTGCACTGTGTGGCTGACCACTCCAAGGATCTTAGCAGAATCATTACACAGGTGTATACTTTTGTGATTCGGAGTACGGGTATTTTTGTAGTTTACGTTTGGTGTAATTGCACAGATGAAATGAAAAACAGATTAAAATATGAGCTGACAGGCACTGTCTCTAAACTTTAGTTACAAGGGCAAATCTTTTTTAACAGTTGTCTTCATAGCAATACAAATAAGCATGCATATCAAAACACCAGTGTCGAACAAGCAACAGCATTTTAGTGTAGAAGGAACCAAAATATCATACGAAAACTTGTACTAAACTAGGGACTGTATTAAAATATTATGAGGGACCATTTCTTAAGAGTGACAGTTTGTGTATTGGAGGCTTAAACTATTTCTTGGGTAACTCTGTCTCATTTTTTGAACTCAACTGATGTATTTTGGTTAGTTATTTTACCCAGACGGCTACATATTTTGGCGCAGTCGACGACGAACATGTGTGACCGCTACAAGTGGCAAGCCGCGCTCCCCGCGACGAATATTGTGAACAGTACTGTTATTGCGGCAAAAGTGTCTATAGCTACTTATGTGGAAGATCACGCGAACTGGATAGCCAATATAAAAGCATCAGGTGGCTCCGCTAAGAGCCTTTTATGCCCTACACTTCAGACTAGGATGCAAGATTTAGGTTAATTTGCAACCAAGACGCCCACATACAATGCTTAAAACATGCTTAACGTGGTGAGTGGGCTTGTTGGCAGATTATTACGAGAACTTCAGCGCAATAAAACACAAGGACGACACAAAGGAATGACCAGGATGAGCGCTGAACTTGCAACAGGTTTTATTGTAGCAAATTTCACATATATATGCACTATCCAACACAGACGTCATTAGCTGCACATGCATAGAAACGCCATCTCTTTATCTGAGAATTGTATCGATGGCACGCTAACACACCTTTCCCCTAGCCAGGAAATACGTTCTGCTTCAACAATTTCTCGAGTGAAGCGCGATTTGCTCTTCATAATGACAGACATCTTATGCAGGTCAGGTGAACAATCCTTACATGTTAAACAATGACTAGCCAGGAAACCTTGAAAGTCTTTCCCTTCACGCACTTTTTTCACATAGTTTGGATGCTCCCATAACCTAATGTTGACGCATCTCCCTGTTTGGCCAACGTACACCTTTCTGCATCTTAGAGGGATTTTGTATACTACAACTTCTGCGCAATCAACAAAGGGTCTATGCTTTGTGCCACAGGCTTGCTCCTTTCTTACCTCTGAGTCGGTCATTGTGCAGAGCTTGGACAGCCTGTTAGGTGCGGTGAATATGGCTTTTACGTCATACCACTGGGCCACCTTTTTCAGGTTGTGTGAAAGCTTGTGAACATACGGTATCACAGCTACCTTCTGCCTGCGCGGTGATGCTGTATGTTCACAATCTTTCACACAACCTGAAAAAGGTGGCCCAGCGGTACGACGTAAAAGTCGTATGCACCGCACCTAACAGGCTGTCCAAGCTCGGCACAATGCATAGGCGCCCTGCACCATTTGTTGATTGCCCAGAAGGTGTAGTCTACGAAATCCCTCTAAGATGTAGAAAGGTGTATGTTGGCCAAACGGGGAGATGCGTCAACATTGGGTTAACTGTTAAGGATCATGCAAACTATGTGAAAAATGTGCATGAAGGGAAGCACTTTCAAGGTTTCCTGGCTAGTCATTGTTTAACATGCAAGGACTGTTCACCTGACCTGCATAAGACGTCTGTCATTATGAAGAGCAAATCGCGCTTCACTCGAGAAATTGTTGAAGCCTAATGTATTTCCCGGCTAGCGGAAAGGTGTGTTAGTGTGCCATCGATACAACTCTCAGATAAAGAAATGGCGTTTCTACACATGTGCAGCTAATGACGTCTGTGTTGGATAGTGCGTACATATATATGTGAAATTCACTACAATAAAACCTGTTGTAAGTTCAGCGCTCATCCTGGTCGTTTCTTTGTGTCGTCCTTGTGTTTTATTGTGCTGCAGTTCTCGCTTAAAACATGCAAACAATTGGTTGCATGTGTGATGAAACCACACATGCAACTGTCGTTAAATTTCTGTAGAGGTCAAATACTGTGTATCCGGTATCACACTATGTTATCTTCTATGCCACGGAAAGATTCCAGTAGATGGGTGCCACAGTATGTTCTCGAGGCCAATACAGACACAGGGTGCCAGAAAGCACGGACTAAAGATTTTTCAATGTGCATGTGATGTAGTCGACCACATTTGTTTCTCTTGCAGGCACAGTCACATTGGGCTAACAATTTTCTGCCTGAATATTCATTGCAGGGAGCACTGCAGCCAGCTAAAGGGAATTTCTTGTTCACACCTTGCCACAGATGTAGACATGACCCATTTTTCTGGGCACATTTGTGGTGTTCAAGAAATAACATGGACTAACCTAAGAACTTCATTTCTTCTTGATTTAAAGCATGGTGCCAGCTGCTAGCCATTGTTTTAAGAATTTTACAAAACTGGGAAATGTTCTTTCTTGGAAAGTCTTTTCTCATTTCAGCAGAATACAGTCCCTGGCTTAGTATGGGTGCACATGCTGTGGCTTTTTTTGTACTTCTTTTTGAGTCTGCTGTTTAAAAGGTCATTTTCCTTTTCAGTGATTTAGATAAAGTCATTCACAGGAAAGTCGCCACTCTATTTTGATTTCAGCAACCCTTTATGTGACATGACACAATTCCTTCACACGTTGCAATCGAGCTTATTTTTTAAAATGTATGCTTTTCTTTCAGCGTGGAAAAAAAAGTCTTACATGAAACAAGGCGATAAGTACTGCTTATGCATTTGTGCGATATTCCGACAGAAAGGTCAAAAGTAATAAATCTATGCTTTCACAAATTTTCTATCTAATCTACAAAATTTCTTAATGGGAATGAGACAAATTCATTTGTTTGCACTAGCCTATGACAGAAACAAGAAACGACAAACTTAGCTTTTAAGTGGGCCCTGAAAGGGGCCCAGTGGGGGGCAGTTTGTGTGCGTGTACTCTTTTCTAGCGCAGCCATCGCCGCACATGCACATATGCACATATGCAGCCTGCTCACCTTGTTCTAGAGGTAATCTGCTGCGTGTGCAAAGAGTGGGCATGCTGCCATGGCGTGGCATTATGTGTATTGTCTTCCCGCTTTGCGAGCACCACTATAACGTGACAAAAAGCAGTGTGTGACCATTTGGTTATACCAATTCTGGTGTAATGGCACCACAAAAAAAGTGAACGAACGAAGATATGTACACATATGACTCAAGCCTCAGATCTCACCTCAAGCTTTATAATCAAGGAACAGACAATATATAATAACGAGTGGTGACGTGATGCGATGTTATCTATTAAAATTTTTTGTGCAGTGTGACTGATAGATGACTGATGCATTTGTCATTTTTTTTAAGTTTCAGAAGCCACAATTGCCTCGCATCGTGTCTAGTGATGATGCGGGGCTACAGTGTGAGTTTTGTTGAACACAGTACTGCAACCACATTTGTTTCAGTGTTTCAGAATGCATGAGGGCTGGTTGTTTCACACAGATGACTCGTGCTCCCCTCAATCTTGCATTAATACAGCATCCCATCTATCCGATGCAGGCACAACCTTTTGAGGACAGCAGACTGTAAACAACACTTGTGGCCTAGTTTGCCGGATGCATAGTATGCTGCAAGCCACAACCAACCTTCTTCATTTTTTGACTTCTGCCTTTTTTTGTCACAGCACAAAAACATCCTAACAAGGCCAAATTAGGCATGACGATGGAACCAAACCAAAACCATCCTAACAACTAAATTAGGTATGACGATGGAATATAATGAATGAGATGAGCCAAGTAAAAAATGGTCACAGTTGTTTCGTATGCTTTTGTGCTTTTCATGGGCAATAGCACAGCTGGTCCCTATGGGTTAAAAGTTTTTTTCTGTAGCAAGCTTGTGAACAGAGATTTGCTTTGATGTGAGAAAAAAATACTGCAGCCAGGAAAAAAATTTGGTTGTTGTATGTGGCACATTTTGATTGAGGCGGTGAACTGTGCAATGGAGGTTGTGTACAGTCCGCCATAGACATCTTGTTATGCCTACATTGTGTAGATAGACATTGTATTCCCCGCAGGGGCGTCTGCGCAAGCAGGCGTTTGGTGAGCTGCGCCACCACGTACCCGAGCACACGAGGGTTGGACCCTCCCGCGTCTAACCGTGCGCGGCTTAGCCGTGTCCGGGGAAAAGAGGATCCTGGGGGTTGAGCCGATGCCGGGTGTTCGGACCTTTATGGCCCCTCGGCGGAGGCAACACGCCTCTTTGGCCTCCGCTTCACGTAGACGGCACCCCCGGACTGACCCACCCGGGGGAAATCGGTGGTCGCCTTTTCCTGTCCCCCTCTCCGATCTTTCTCTGCTCTATTTTTCTGTCTTCACTGTCCTGTCATCTCTTCTCTTCTGTTACTTCCTCAATTTCCATAGGCGGCTTGGGTTAACCTTGTGTAGGTGCCCTCCCTTGGGTTTATATATAAGGTTATAGCGGCAATGTACGGCTGGCGCCTGCAGCCTTACACGTTAAGTGCTGCAGCGTCCCCTTGTTGGACTCCGTGGTGGGTGGCTGCCATTGCTGCCGAAATACACCAAACTGCTATGGGAACACCCGCTTTTCCCCGACTTCTTGATCGTCTCCCTCAGAAGAGGGGACGCACCGATGATATTCTGAACTTGTTCACCAGACCAAAAGACATTTTCCCCCGATTCCAAGTAGTACATAGTCAAAGAACCGAAAAACTAGCAAGAACCATATCCCCATTTGTAGTTGCAAAAAGCTTGACCAACACACTAGGCCCTGGCTACAAGGTCACCAAAATGCCAAGCGGGGACCTTCTTCTTGAACTACGTGACAAAGAACAATACAATAGACTCGGCAAACTTGTTACTTTTGGTGATGTCCCAGTTACCGTTTCACCGCATCGGTCCATGAACACAGTACGGGGGGTAGTATCAGAAGCAGACCTCATCGACCTATCTGAAACTGAACTGTTGGAAGGATGGAAGGAGCAAAACGTCACGAATGTGCATCGCATTGTTATGAGACGGGACAACAAAGAAATCCCCACGAAACATCTGATACTTACCTTTGAATTGAGCGAATTGCCACAAACCATTGAAACAGGCTACACAAAGATAGCTGTAAGACCTTACATACCAAACCCTAGGCGTTGCTACCAATGTCAAAGATTCGGCCATGGCTCGCAGAGCTGCCGTGGTCGACTCACCTGTGCTAAGTGTGGAGTACAAGGTCATGCCTCAGACAATTGCGAGGCCACACCTCACTGCGTTAATTGCGATGGTGAGCATCCAGCGTACTCCCGGTCTTGTCCAAGTTGGAAAAAAGAGAAGGAAATTATAACACTGAAAGTCCGTGAAAATATATCGTTCAGGGAAGCACGCAAAAGGTGCTCACCATTCCACACGACTACTTATGCTGATGTGGCGCGTCAAGGGGCAGCGTCGCAGCGGCTAATGCCACCTGCACAGCCCGCACGCAGCGAGCTGTCGCTTGTGGCTCCTGCCCCCAGGGTGGAAGGCGCTAAGCCTACTCCACCCAACCAGCAAACAGGCCCGGTTACCGTAGGGTTGCCGGCACAACAACAGTCCTCGGTGGCAGCCTGCGCTTCGCGTAGCGAACCCGCAGGCCCGCCAGCAGCTCCCACGGTGGGTGCAGTCAAGGCTGCCTCACCCTCACCGGCCCCTGCTGGCGCTAGCAACAGCCGGCGCAGCTCGGGCCCAAAGGCAGCCCCATCGACCTCAGGGCTGGTGGGCGCGAATGCCTCGTCCTTCGCGGGGAGACTTTCCCGCGAAACTTCTCGCTCGCAAGAGCGCGTGTCCGGCGCTTCACAAGAAGCAATGGACACCACACCCATCCCGACGGCGCACCAAGCGCCTAAGGAGCGGCGAGGTTCCCTCGACCGCTTCAGAAAGGACAAATCCCGCGTTACAGGGCCTGGAAAGGGCTCTGTAATCTAAAGCAACATTTCCTTTTTTAGTACACACAGCACCAATTTACTTTAATTATGGATACACAAATCATTCAATGGAACGTCAGAGGCCTTCTTAGGAACCTCGATGATGTGCAAGAACTTCTCCACAAACACAATCCAAAAGTGCTGTGTGTACAGGAAACTCATTTAAAATCGACACATACAAACTTTCTTCGACAGTATGTTACGTTTCGTAAAGATCGCGATGATGGTCTCGCATCATCAGGCGGTGTTGCCATTGTGATTCACGAAAGCATAGCATGTCAACGTTTGCAGCTGCAAACGCCCCTTGAAGCAGTGGCAGTTCGACTGGTTCTCCTTAACAAACTCATCACCATTTGCTCGGTATACATACCCCCACATTACCGCTTACATAAACACGAATTTCAGTCCTTGATAGACGAATTGCCAGAGCCCTATCTTGTTCTGGGCGATCTCAATGCACACAACAATCTGTGGGGCGACGCTCGCATCGATGCGCGAGGCCGTCTAATTCAAGATTTTCTGTTCTCATCCGGTGCTTGTCTGCTTAACAAAAAAGAACCTACATATTATTGTCTTGCAAACAAAACATTTTCCTCTATAGACCTCAGCATAGCTTCTCCATCCATATTGCCTGAACTTGAATGGGAAGTTATAAAAAACCCTTACGGGAGCGACCATTTCCCTATACTGCTGAGAGCAACAAGACAATACGAGTCTCCACCACATGCCCCCCGGTGGAAGGTCGATGCAGCGGTCTGGGATAAATTCCAAACTCTTACCAGTAAACTTTCGTGGGCTGACATTTCATCGCTCGGAATTGATGGTGCCGTCGAGTATTTTACTAAATTCATAATTGATGCAGCCTCTAAGTGTATTCCCCAAACAAGTGGACTTTCTAGCAAACGTCGTGTTCCGTGGTGGAATGAACAATGCCGGAATGCACGTAGGCAGCAGAACAAAGCTTGGAGGCAGCTTCGCGATTATCCTACTGCTGAAAACCTTGTAAATTTCAAGAAAATCAAGTCCCAAGGTAGGAGAACACGCAGACAAGCCAAGAGAGACAGCTGGAAAACATTTTTATCAAGTATCAACTCGTACACGGATGAGGCCAAGGTTTGGAGCAGGGTCATAAGAGTAAGAGGACGACAAACACATCCACCTCCCCTGGTACACACGCAGGGAGAAAGCGTTGAGGACCAAGCGAACCATCTGGGTGCACATTTTGAACATGTGTCCAGTTCCTCACACTATTCACCAGCATTTATAAGATATAAATCAGCAATAGAAAAACAAAAAAATAGACCGAAAGAGCACTGGGAACGAGCCATATAACCTACCTTTCTCCCCAGCAGAGCTGCATGCATCACTCACCTGTTGCAAGCAATCTGCCCCAGGCCCTGACCGTATACTATATGACATGTTGAAAAACCTACCCTCTGAAACGAAGAAAACCCTTCTGTCTCTCTATAATTCTATATGGACCTCCGGCGAGATCCCCTCTGCCTGGAAAGAGGCCATAGTGATCCCCATCCTGAAGCAGGGCAAGGATCCATCGTCCGTATCGAGTTACAGGCCCATAGCTCTAACAAGCTGCCTCTGCAAAGTCTTCGAGAAGATGATAAACCGCCGTCTGATACATTTCCTAGAATCAAACAAGCTCCTTGACCCATACCAGTGCGGTTTTCGCGAGGGTCGATCCACCACTGACCATCTGATACGTATTGAGGCACAGATACGTGAAGCTTTTGTTCACAAACAATTCTTTTTATCTGTGTTCCTAGACATGGAAAAGGCCTACGACACCACATGGCGGTTTGGTATATTGAGAGACCTTTCCCACTTTGGTATACGTGGTAATATGTTAAATGTCATTGAAAGTTACCTGCTGAATCGCACATTCCGTGTTCGGGTTGGCAGCGCTTTATCACGACCTTTTGTGCAGGAAACTGGAGTCCCACAGGGTGGGGTGCTCAGTTGCACTCTCTTCATTATAAAAATGAATTCCTTGCGTCTATACATCCCACGCAACATGTTTTATTCAACGTATGTCGATGATGTACAGATTGGATTTAAATCATGCAACCTTGCAATCTGTGAGCGGCAGGTTCAGCTTGGTCTGAACAGGGTGGCTAAATGGGCAGACGAGAATGGGTTCTGTCTAAATCCACAAAAGAGCACCTGCGTCCTTTTTTCTCGAAAGAGAGGACTGTACCCTGACCCCAACATTGACCTGCAAGGACAGAGTCTACCTGTAAAAACAGAACACAAATTCTTAGGCATAATTCTTGACACAAAGCTAACATTCATACCACACCTAAAACATCTAAAAAACAAATGCATGAAAACAATGAATATTTTAAAAGTGTTGTCACGCACTACATGGGGTAGTGACAAAAAGTGTCTGTTAAACTTGTATAAAAGCCTCATACGAACACGCCTAGACTACGGGGCCATAATTTATCAGTCAGCCACACCAACCGCGTTGAAGATGCTGGACCCCGTCCACCATCTAGGTATTCGCTTGTCTACAGGTGCCTTTAGGACAAGCCCTGTAGAAAGCCTTTACGTGGAATCAAATGAGTGGTCACTCCACTTGCAGAGGACCTACACAGCTTTTATGTATTTCCTTACAGTGAATTCAAACAGTGAACATCCCTCATATTCCACCGTAAATGATTTGTCCAGCTCCCACCTCTTTCATAACCGACCTGCAGTAAGAGAGCCCTTCTCGTTGCGTGTGAGAAGTCTGGCTGGGGAAATGGATGTCCCACTCTTTGAACATCGTCTAATGACACCCACTATAGAGGTCTCACCGTGGCAGTGGCAGATTGTAGACTGTGATTTGTCTTTTTTACATGTTACGAAGCACGCCCCGGTTACACACATTCGAATGCACTTCCTTGAACTGCAGCATAAATACTCTTGTCCGGAATTCTACACCGATGCATCAAAGTCTCATGCTGGCGTCTCTTATGCAGCGGTTGGTCCATCATTTTCAGATGCCGACGCCCTGCACCCCCTAACGAGCATTTTCACAGCAGAGGCTTATGCAATACTGTCGGCTCTTAAACATATCAAAGAATCGAAAATACCAAAAGCAATCATCTATACAGACTCGCTGAGCGTAGTAAAAGCCTTAAAATCTCTTAAGAGGCACAAAAATCCTGTAATAGTATCGCTTTATTCATTAATATGTAGTATTTATGCGTCTGGGCAGCATGTTGTGGTGTGCTGGGTGCCAGGACACCGAGACATCGAGGGAAATGTACTGGCAGACCAGCTTGCCACATCCATCAAGGCGAAAGCTGGCAACACATCTGTGCTCGTCCCTGTTCTCGATATGAAGCCATATCTACGCAAGAGACTTCGAGCCCACTGGCAACGTTTGTGGGACGGCCAGACTCATAACAAGCTTCACTTAATTAAGCCCCGTTTAGGGAACTGGCCATCGACCACGAAATCTAGAAGAAATGATGTCCTATTCTGTAGGCTCAGAATAGGACACACTTACGGCACACATAATTACCTGTTGTCTGGAGGCGAACCCCCGACCTGTACTGGATGTGGGGAAGCACTTACTGTACTTCACATCCTAGTACAGTGTCCAATAATAGAACCTGAAAGAAAAAAGCACTTTGTTCAAGCCTATAAAGAGAATATACCCCTTCATCCAGCGATGTTTTTACATAACGACCCGATATTTCAGAACGATTCAGTTTTAGCCTTTTTAAACGACATCGACATTTTACAAGTTCTTCGCCCGAGAGATTCGTAGCGGCGTCCTTTTTCAGAGAACGCTGCCGCGACCACATATTTGAAATGCACTCTCCTCCAGGCCCTTGCTCCTAAGGGTCTCTGTGAGGCAGTAGTGCCTTGTATCGCTTACACCTTTTTATACTATATTCATTGTGCCCCTATCACGTCATTGTCATGATTTTATTAATTTTGTCTGTTTTACGCACCTTTAGTGCGCAGGATTTTAGGCCCCTTTACAGCCACCCTACACCTACCCACTGTCATTGATCATACCATTGCTCACTCAGTACAACACGTCTTGGCGCTCTTTGGCCATAGCTGGCCCTTGCGCCACAAAACAACATATATCATCATCATCAGACATTGTATTAATTTGAGATTGGGGTGAATCGAGTTGTTTGTGCCCAACAACTCTCATCCCACATTGTGACATACTGCAAAAAATGTGGGTTCATTCCTATGTTCCACAAAACTCGTTATATCCCAAAATTATGGAACTTGGACATCATAACAAGCACAAAGGAATGCAAACCCAAAGAGAGACACAGACTGGATGGACGCTAGTCTATGTGTCTCTTCTTTGTGTTCACATTCCTTCACACTTGTTATGATGTCCAAGTTCTTTTATCACAAACTAGCCCAAACTTCTGCATTGAAGAGAAATTATGACCAGAGAATACATAAGATAATCAAGCTTTGGCCGATTCAGAACACATAGGACAAATGCATCACTCATTCTCAGTTACATTGCGTGAAGAATTTGTTTTTGAATAAATGACGTCACTTCATATCACCACGTGTTATGTGTGATGTCTGTTTTCTTATTAAACCTAGAGTTAACAGTAGGCACGTGTGTCCTGCTTGTCGTTGTCTTCGTTTACTTTCTGTGATGCCATTAAGCCAGAATTAATCCGTGACATGAACTGCCAGTCCATATAGCTATACATTGTATGCAGTACGGCTGCCGGCCTGACTTTGACAAGTGTGAAGTAGCAGTAAGAACTTTAGAAGGGTAGAACCAAACGTGACAAATGGGAAGCATGTGTACGCTGTCAACTGCGTACAACTAGCACAAGAGGCATCAAAACAAAACAGAAGTAGAAGAACTAGCTTAGCTGTGGCTAGCTGTGAATCGAGCTTCTTTGTTTAAAGTGCCACCGAAGCCCTGCTAACGCATGTATCAGATCCAGAATTTTTAATTAACACTGCTTCGAAAAGCTCGCATTCTAATTTTGTTTTTCCACGGCCTACAACTTCCGCATTCTTCAACTACGTATAGAAATCGCAACTTTTGCAGTCCAAGGCAGGATCCAAACCCTTCTCCTTATTTCAAACACCTGAAGTGCTGTGGCAGCCTGTCACTCAGGCATTGGTCAGTCTGTCCCAAGTAAGCACGACCGCTGCTCAAAGGAATTCTGTACATGACAGAAGTAGCGCATGGGACATACTGATACTCGTGTTTCGTTGTACAGTATTTCCTTACTCGACAACCCATGACGTGTTTGCACAGTTGTGCCAACTTGCATGGCACAGGAAACACAGGAACCACCCCACACTTCCCTGTGACTTTCATTAAGTTGTGTAAAACCTTATGCACATAAGCGTTGCCATCTTGAGGGGGTGGATGTGTTGCTGAGGTTTCGCACAACTTAAGGAAAGTAGCAGGGAAGTATGGGTGGATCTTGTGTTTTCTGCGCTATGCAAGTTGGCACAAATGTGCAAATGCGTCGCAGGTAGTCAAACTAGGAAATACTGTACGATGAAATGTATCAGTATGTCCCACGCATTAGTTCTGTCATGTACAGGATTCCTTAAGCTGCAGTCGTGTTTACTTGGGATAGACTGACCAGTACCTGAGCGACAGGCTGACGCCAGCACTTTAGGTGTCTGAAATAAGGAGAAATGTGGGGTCTTGCCTTGCAGAGCAAAAGTTGCGGTTGCTATCTGCGGTTGAAGAATGTAGAAGTTGTTGGCTGTGGAAAAACCAAATTAGAATGTGAGCTTTTCAAAGTGGTGTTAATTGAAAATTCTGGATCTGATAGATTTGTTATTGTGGCTATGGGGGCACTTAACCAAAGAAGTGCAATTCATAGGTAGCCACAGCTCAGCTAGTTCTTCAATTTCTGTTTTCTTTTTTATGCCTCTTAGGCCAGTTGTCTGCAGTTGACAGTGTACACATGTTTCACAATTACCATCACGTTCATAAGAGATTGTGCACTCGTTATTAGCGATCTTTGCCGTATTTCTTTGTTTTTTGAGCCTGCTCTGTTTGTTGCTGGTTTTGGGGTGACTTGGGCACATGTCCTGCTGCAGCGAAATTTTCCAATAAACGTTCAGCTGTCAGTTGCGCTTGTCCCGTCTGTCTCGTCTCACCTTGTCCCATATACTGCACTTCACCATACTCTAATAGCAGTAAGAACAGCAACTAACTCACCCGAGCAATAATTAAGGTCCACAGAATTGCCAAATTGAAGGAGAAATGTTTCAGTGTGGCACCTGTTTTGTTAACTGATAAGGAAATGGCATACTTGTTTGCAAACCGATGACCAGGTGCATTTTCCATGCACATGCATTATTGTGTGTAACTTCTCCCTGCTTCTTAGGTTTTTTTTATGGCTTTTATGAAGCATTCCAGAGTATTTGACTGTTTGTCTGTTGTGAAATTAAATCATTTGTCATTCAGCACGGTGTGTCGTTTTCTATAAGCCCTTACTTTGTCTGTGTCCTTGGCGCTGTTCCGACCTAAATATGAATTACCAAATAGCCTTTCTTTCAGCCTATGAAGAGAGTACTTTTAATACGTATTTCATTACAAAAATTTTCTCAATTTTTGGAAGAAGTCTTGCTGACCCCAAGCTTGGTGTGAAATGAAGAAATGGCACTCCACATCCATAGGGAGCTTGATTTCCCCTGTTTCATGCTTACTTGTTGGCATAGCCAGTCTATTTAATTTTTGGTTCTTCCCTATGGAATGCTCAAGAAAGGCACTAAAACTGTCATTCATTGAAAAAAAAAGTTTTGTACTTGCAGACACAGCCACGCACAAAGCCCTTGAGCTCATTAATATTTTTAAAAGAAAATCCAGCTTCTGGGTGCAGCAATAGGTTGAATAAGAGGAGCGCAAACAGGAAGGTGGCAACATTAGTGGTCAAGAGTTCTCCATGAAAGAAGGTCTCAAGCTGGAGCCAACATCTTTACAAAGGCACAAATGGATTTAGCCGGAGACATTCCTTGTTCGACCAGACAAGTCTCCTTGCCAAAACGTGCTCTAGCCTGAGCTAGAGCACGTTACATCTCCTGTTCTACCACTCTCAATCAACAAACACCAATACAATTAGCAACTGGTGGCAAGGTCGTAAATTCACGTTCGAAGGGAATGTTATAGTGGCACCCTGCATGGTAGCATGAATAGTATGTGATTTACTTAAGTGAAATGCAGATTTGCTTGCCAGTTACCTTACCCCATGTTATAATTGGAAAGCATGGTTCCTCAGAGAGAATAATGATTTGAAGTTCATGCAGTTTTGCTCCTTTATGTCGGTTCACACTTTTATGGTTGCTACACTACCAGTCCTGTCTGCAACTGCATAGTAGTGTTCTGAGTATGCAGCCCCATTCAATAGAAGAATTAGGCTTTTTCCTCAGAAAATGTGCTGCTGCTTCACAGCTGGATGCAGACAAGTATTTTATATCTGGATGGTGACTGCAATAGGATGTGGTTTTTAAATAAGAGTGATATGCTGTTGCAGTGCAATTAAATGCAATTTCAAATGACCTCAGCCTGGGGGACCAGATGAAGGGAGGCCAATGTCAGAAGGAGGATTTGGTTTCTGAGAACAGGGCACTTCAACATGAGAAAGCATGACTTATGTCATCTAAAGTTGCTACTGTTTGATATGATCAGGGAAGGTACTTATTTGTGGCTTCATTTGCAATATGTTACATTGCTGGTTTAATATTTTGCACTGGGTAGAATGAAAAATCACTGCTTGCATGATATTCAACTAATGAAGATAGCCATGCTAAAGTGTCCATGCAGAATACAAGTCATGCACTATTAGAAAATAAATGTACAGGGTGATTATTTTTAAGTGTTATGGAATTTTGAAATGTCGCTTGTGGCAGACAGCATAATTCTAGTCCTTGATCTGGACTATTTGAAGAGGCGGATTACTAGCACAAAAATCTAAGCACACATTCAATTATTTAACAAAAATTTCAGTAATTAACTTCTTATCTGATTACTTCACAGCACATATTGCAATTAACGAATGGTAGCCGGAGAGCTTGCAAGACGTATCCACTTGAAATGGATTTCCAGGATGACACCAGTTTCGAGATATTATTTCCCAAAGTGTGGGACGAAATACATAGGCGTTCCAGTTTCTTTTGTGCTTCAATGCAGAAGACAGCATTTTGTTAAAATCTAAGTGGAACAACAGTGCATTTTTAGGGCAAGTTTGATGGCGTATATCTCCAAACTGGCGTCATTCTGGAAATTCATTCCAAGTGGATATGCTTTGCAAACTCACCGGCTACAATTTGTAAATTGCAATATGTGCCGTAAAGTAACTAATTCAAAATATAATTAGTAGATTTTTGTTAATTAGCTGAATATGTGTTACGATTTGTCATGAAAGTAATCTCCGCATCTCTGACTAATACACCTCAAGGACTAGAATTATATCTGCAACAGGCTATTTTTAAGAATTCCATAAAACTTAAAAATTATCACTGTATATAGGGGACCCTGTTTGGAACTTTCACAAATCTAGTCATGAACAAAAAGACCAAGGATCAAATCCCGGCCACGGCGGCCGCATTTCGATGGGAGTGAATACAAGAACACCTGTGTACTTAGATTTAAATGTGCATTAAACAACCCCAGGTGGCCAACTTAATCCAGAGTCCCTTACTACGGCGTGTCTCAGAATCAGATGTTGGTTTTGGTTCATAAAACACTACAATTAAATTTTTAATCTTTAGTAGCCTGCTTGAAAATGCAATGCAATCACAAGGCCAAATTATTTAGCTTGTTTGCGTGATGAGTCCCAATTTCTTACTTTAGTACTTCGGTATTTATCATCGTATGTTTTGTGCTAGTCCATGCAAAATACCACTGGTCGGCCTCATTATACAGTCCACTGTTAATTTGGAGTGGCTTAGTCTTGCAAGCTCAACATATAGTCTGCAAAATGGTGGAATGTCTGTCCAAAGTAACAGTTCAAGCACATGGTTCTGTATTTATAGTTCAATATCGGATGAGATAAGATTTCTTAAATTATAATTTCTTTTCTTTTCTAATTTTATTGTGTTAGGACATGTGGAATACTATTGACTGGCATGTTTACTATGTAGTTTTTTTAATCCAGAATTTTTTAATGGTGCAAGCTATGCTTCTATTTCGGCAGAAAGTGAACATATTTTATTATATTTGTTACATTTGGTGTCTAATAAATTTTCTCTTTAGTGTGTGTGTGTGTGTCGTGTATTTTGCTTTTCAGCGAGTAGCAACTGCTCTCGAAGGTGCCTGCTGATCTCGGAGGCACTGCCGATTTCTAGCATTTTCGCGAGGACGACTGCATGACGGCACAAGGTTTGCAAAGAGGGGCTCTGCGATCAGTGAAAGGAAAAGGAAGTCGAAGTGCAGCGACGGGTTCATTCGCCATTGGACCACGTGTGCGCGTGACTTCGTCAATGCCCAGGGCCGTCGATTGTGTCACGTGTGGCGAGCACGCGGTGAAATGTTTCGTGGCGGGACGTCGCCGTGCTTACGCAGTGGCAGACGGAATACAGCAGGCTAAAGTGTCGGATGCCGGCGATAGCTACAAGTCGCGGTATTCGCACTGGCGAAACGCATGCTCGGGCGGCAGCTCCTCGGACGGCCCCGTTCCCTTGAGCCTTGATGGCCGGCGTACTACATTTCGGCCTGTGGTGATCCGTCGGGGGCTGTGTAAGCGCGTGATTCGCGCCACGACGTATTTCGCTTCGTGCTCCCCCTACGTAAACTAAAACGCCTTTAATTCCATTTATAAACTCTCCAAATAATGCCAAAAAAACGCCCTAAATGCCGCCTTAATTTCATCGCAAATGCTCCCATTTGGAAATGATAAAACTCCCTTTGTGGTCTGCAAAACCTCCCAGTCAAGTGGGGGTAAGGTGGGCGTGTTACAGTACTCCCATTGTATGCCGAAGGAATGCCCACCTGAATGGGAGTTTTATCGTATGCTCATTCAATGGGAGCAAAAACATGTACGAATGGGAAAGCGCTAGAGGACAAGCGAAAAATACCCATCTGAGTGTTTTTCTGTTTAGTGTGCAGCCTTTGCTTCCGGTAGCGTGTTTCGACCAGTGGCGCACCGACGGGCGGGGAGTGGGAGATTTGGGGGTTGTAACCCCCCCCCCCCCCTCAGGTCGACTTAAGCCCCCGTTTTGTTTAACCCCTTTTCTTTCCTTGCGCATTTGAGTACTGCAACTAAGATGTAAGACATGCAATCGTCTGCACACTCGCAAAACGCGCATTTTTGGACAATTTCCCGTGAAGAAATTGAAATTAGTGCTGTTCCGATATTATTGGCAAATTCAACCCCCCCCCCCCCCCCCCTGGCAGAGATCCTGGGTGCGCTACTGGTTTCGACAACGTCATATAAACTCTATTTAGTATGACAAGTACCGCTATGTGGCGCTTATCATGCTCTAGGGCACTTATTTATTCTTCGACCTGCGATAAAGACATTAAATTTCGGAAATGGTGGTAAATAAAAAAATATAAGCTCTAATACAATAGCTCGACAACAGATTCGCACATTGGTGATGTGCAATTCTCACCGCGATGTCAAAAAGCCTGCAGATGTAATGCTCTTTGGTGCGGCTTCTGGTCGCTTCTTTGTGACCAAGCAAGCGCTGTGCTTGCTCAGTGGATATGCTGTTGCGTTGCTGAGCACGAGGTCGCGGGATCAAACCCGGCCACGGCGGCCGCATTTCGATGGGGGCGAAATGCGAAAACAACCGTGTACTTAGATTTAGGTGCACCTTAAAGAACCCCAGGTGGTCTAAATTTCCGGAGTCCCCCACTACGGCGTGCCTCATATTCAGATCGTGGTTATGGCACGTAAAACCCATATTTTTTTTCTTTGTAACCAAAAATAAACAAAATATGCACAAGTGGGAGGAGTGCTGTGCTGTGTGTGTTTGAACGGACACCACAACGCGATGGCGCCACCAACACGAGAGCGATGAGGATTTCACGTTTGCAGCTCTGATGCGTTTGCGTGCGCGAGTGACTCACGCCTGCAACGGGATCTAGCAAGCAGAGGTCGGCCTTTTACTGCCTTAAAGTTCATAGAGCTTCTTTCGCATTGCTCCGTAAAGGACGGCTAGTAAAGTGAGCTCGGAGATCGTCCAACAGAGTAAAAAACAATTCGGGCAGGCTGTATCGGGGATGCAGCGGCATTTATTATATATGTATACCTGAAACGTCTTATGCGTGCTGCTGAGGGTGAATGGGCACTGAGGTACACAAATTACGTAAGCAAATACACGAGTTACATTCATTCACGCATTGAAAGCTTACGTTCTTGTCTTACAGCTAGTGGGGGTCTTACGATCTGATTTTGCAATCGTGCTCGCGCCCTATTCGTAGGGGGGCCCGTTTGTTTTGCAGAGGGTGTTCGGGCACTAGAGTGAAGCAATGACCGCCTACTGGTGGCGCCCGATATTGCCCTGCGCTAGAGTGACCGAAAAAAAAAAAAATTCCCGGTGACTCTACCCTGCGCCGCTGGAGCCTGCCGCCCTTGTTGACGGTTCAGGCTCCTGCGCTTGCCTAATTTTCATGTGCTAGCGCTCCCTATGGAGACGGACACGTGCCTCAGTGAACAAAAGAGTTGGATATTCCTCTGTCTTGCTGTTACATCGCCTCGTCGACGTGACACGCCTTCAAAATCGGTCATTCCTGTTGCTAAAGCCATATGTAACGAAAACATCTTATACTATGATCGCTTCTATCTTTGCAATCATATATTACTCACGTGCCTTACTTTAGTGCCGTTGTCTCGATGCTACGTGTCGAACGCAGGGGCACCATAACCGAGGAAGCTTGGAATGTCTGCATTAAGTTGCGCACTCGTAGGCCTTTTAACACTTGATGACCCTCAGCTTTTGTTTTGTGAATTAAACTTACTAAGAACTCTATCAAACGCAACCACTCCTGCTCGGATTGATCGACAAGCGCACTGTCGCGCTAGCGCTCTCTGAACGCTGCTAGTCTTGAGTGTTCGTTTCGTAATTATGGTAGGCGCTACAAATGCTGCACATTGATTTTTTAGCGCTCCAGGTTCTTGTTTTCTCCTGCTTTTGTTGCGAGCTGCACGCATGTGTGACATGTAATTGGCAGTTTTGCAACCCAAATTTGGCTAATAAAATGTGCCACATCCGAAGTACATTGGCACGGTCATCTCAGGCATCAGATGTACTATCGACCAAAAAAGTTTACGAAGGGATCTGACAAAAGGCTGAATATCTCCGCAGCCTCAAAATGCAGCCTGGTATTCCCATTTCCAGCCTCTACTGGTATATGATAACAACATTGTGTTGTACGGTTTTACTGACTACTTTTAAAGGCTGCTCGGATATTTGGCGTTTTCTGAGATCCCGTGGTGCGCAAACATTATTGGTCGATAGTACGTGGGAGCTTTGAAGCGTTTTTTAAGTATTTCTGAATGTAAATATAGTTTTGTTCATTGCTTCCAGGTTTTCGGCTCACTAGTGAAACCATTTTTTTGCGTGTTTCGGAGGTTATTCGCATGAACTGGACTTGGTGCTATGTTCGAATGGATATCGCAACCTCTTGAAAAATTACGACGCCATTTTCTAAATATCGTTGCGGTGAAACCCCGAACTCATTCTGGTACGCCATTCTTGTGAGACACCGATCCCTGGTATAGCTTATCCACATGAACTTTTCTACGTAGAAGTCTCCGAAAGTAGACTCTACCAATCGCATCATGCAAGGCAATTTACAGGCCATGGATTCTGGAGCCCCAAAGAAAGGTATGGTCAATGTTCTGCGACACATTTAGTACTGTACAGTTTATCAGACACACAGCACTGGAGCATGCTTTCAAACACTCCGCTTATTTCGCAGGCTCACTCGTCCCATATCATTGGCACGCGCGAGAACATTAAAAAATAGCGCGTGCTCATGCCGGCTGTTTTGCTTATTTCAGCTCACGTTAACGTACTACCACAATACTGCTAGACTGCGTCACCAAATTTTGCTCCTTCATAGCCTTATGATAATGTCAATATTTAGAAATAGCCGTTTGAGGGTGATCTTGAACTAAAATAGTAATCTGCACTCGTGTGTTCTAAAGCCGCCATGCTCGCGAGTGCCATTTCCGCACGGCCGCATAGATGTTGCACTGGTACTGTTTAAACAGGGTGTTTCACTAAACTTGGGCCAAACTGTAAAAATATGCAAATGCTACGTAGCTGGACAGAACCAGAGTAATGTTTGCCATCGCTTGGAGATACTGAGATTATATTTTGCATTCCGCCTAATTAGATATTAGTCTTAATCGAAATTTAATAAACTTCTCAATTATTATAATTAGATGATAAGTGTTAGTGAGAAAATTGTAGAGTAACATGAAAAACTCCCGATATAGCTTTCTGTTGTTCAATACGTGCTACATAAAAGTGTTTTCCGAGCGTGAATTAAGCCCGCGAATAGACGCAAAATTGCCGCGTGACTGGCCGCTCGAGGCACTTTGCCTCGAGCGAAACGAAACGACAATAGCTACTCGTTGCAAGAGCGAAAGGGCAATACAATGGTAGCACACAGTGAACAAGCCTTAGACTGTTGTCCTTTTCGACACATCCACTGAAGGCTAAAAGTTTACATATCCATCGGTACTATGTTGTCTATAGAGGATATAGTTTCAATTTTAAAGTGCGCACACGCCGATGTCCCTAAATATAACATACATGCTGACGATACAAGTAAACATTTACGTCCAAAGCATGTGACAATGAAAAACTCTACATTTTAATTTGCCTTATATCAAAACGCCTTAGAAAAAAGCTAATGACAAAGTTAGCAATGAAAATAAGATAAGAGCATGAGAAACGAGAAACCTGGGACGCACCTACTGCCTTGAGCTCTTGAAAAAAAAAAGATCACCGATGAATACGATACTCCCTAACGCGAAATTTGAGCGCATCTGTGTACGTGTTTTCATTTCGCGATATATTGGCTGGCGCGGACAATATGTTTCGTGTAGTACGTTGCAAACGGCGCGAAGTGTGGCGCGAATGCCTCACTAATCGGAATATCGCGAGAGGCAGCGCGTGGGCGCGATTCACAGCAGCCGCCGCAGACAGACATCCGCTCATGCAGTGCTTTGTTTCCATACAGACGCCACACTTCGACTCTGGCGCCATCTCGTCGCCATCGTCGCCGCAGAGCCGGTCTTGCACGGCACTACGCTTTTCTTCTCACGCTTTCGCCTTCTCACGCTTCTCGCGCTCTCTTCGCTATCGCCGTATTTTATCTGCCGCTGCGCTCCGCGTTCGCTTTCATCTTTCGCTGTGTTCGTGCGCTCGGTTACTAGGGACAACACCGACGCCGACGTTCGCCGCAGGAGCGTAAGAGCTGCACTCAAAATACCCATGAATCTGTAAATAAGCTTAAAACTGCTTACACCAAGTACTATGTTACTGTAGGCTATCATTTAGAGCAGCAAGACTAAAATGGATATTGGTTTACATTGTTTGGCCCAGCTTTTGATGATGATGATTGTTGGAGTTTTTTGGCGCAAGGGCCAGATGTGGCCAAAGAGCGCCAAGGCGATGATAATGACTTGTCAGTGGTACATGAATGGTGAATTAGAAGGTGTGGATAAACAGATGTGGCATGGCTGTAAAGAGGCCTAAAATAGTCGCTGTAAAATGCGTAAAATCTATAGGTACTAAGAATATGGCAATGACTAATGAAGTGTGCTATGGATACGAGGGATGCATTGTGAAAGATTGATGATATACTAAGATATGTCAGAGGCTAAAAGTTTCAAAAACACTAATGCCTTAACAGAGCCCTTGTGATGTAAGGGCCTGGAGGCATGTGCTATACTGAGCTATTATCACAGTGGCATCCTCTTGAGAGAGGATGCGCTACGTATTTCTTGGGCTGATAACATGCAAGACAACATCATTAAAAAAAGCGAGGACTGCTTTGGTAATGAAAAGCGGTTCTTTGCCAAGAAACATAGCGGGATGAAGAGGGATAGAACAGCGGTATGCCAGAGGAAAATGTTTCTTCCTCTCTCTCTCGGCTTCCCTACACTCCAGGAGGACGTGAAGAACGGTGAGCCTCTCGCCACATCTACCACAGGTTGGAGGATCATTACCATTCAATAGAAAATTGTGGGTACCATATGTGTGTCCTATTCTGAGGCGACAGAATAGGACATCAGTTCGCCGTGTTTTTGATGCAGAGGGCCAGAAACCTAACTGTGGCTTAATCAAGTGAAGCTTATTATTTGTTTGCGCATCCCACAAGCGTTGCCAGTAGCTTCGCAGTTTCTTCCGCAAGAAAGGTTTCAAATCTGTTACAGGGACAGCAGCGGTAGGATTAATAGCGTGCGATGTTATTGATGTGGCCATTTGGTCGGCAAGAACATTACCCTCGATGTCTCTATGCCCAGGCACCCAGCATATATGATTTGTTGTTTAGATGCATAAACAGAGCAGATCAGTGAGTAGATGTTGATAATTACAGGGTGTTTATGTTTTTGCGGCATCATTAACGCTTTAACAACGCTTAAAGAGTCGGTAAATATTACAGCCTTTTGGAGTTTCAATCTATCAATGTGTTTCACCGCCGATAGTACTGCATAGGCCTCTGCCGTAAAGATGCTTTTGTGGGGATAAAGTACATCGGATTCCGAGAAGGACGGACCGACTGCCGCATAGGAAACGCCAGCATGACTTTGATGCGTCTGTGTAAAATTCAGGGCAAGAGTATTTTGACTTTAGTTCTAAAAAGTGCATTTGAATGTGTGCATCTGGCGCGTGTTTTGTGACTTCAATAAACGATGTGTCACATTCAACCAGCTGCCACTGCCACGGCGGTAGCAGCTTCGCTGGAGGCATTAGGCAATGTTCAAGTAGTGCAGCACCCATTTCTTCACTGAGCTTTCTCACGCGTAGCGAGAAGGGCTGCTTCGCTGTTGGTCGATTATTAAATAGTGTGGCAGATGTGGTATCGTTTATGGTAAAATAGGTAGGACGTGTACGGTTTGAATTTATTTTAAGGAAATATGTAAAGCTGGCATAAGTCCTCTGAAGGTGGAGCGACCACACGTTTGCTTCCACATAAAGGCTTTGTATGGGGCTTGTCCTGAAGGCCCCTGTCGCGAGGCGGATTCCTAAATGGTGAACAGGATCCAACATTTTTAAAGCGCTGGGTGCAGCAGACTGGTAAACTATCGCCCCGTAGTCAAGTCGTCAGCCGACAAGGCACCTGTACAAGTTCAAAATGCATTTCCTGTCACTGCCCCATGTTGTACGCGACAGCAGCTTCAATAAGTTCATTGTTTTCAGGCACTTAGCCTTCAAATATTTGATGTGCGGAACGAATGTGAGTTTTGAGTCCAATATGATGCCTAGAAACTTGTGCTCTTTGCTTACAGGTAGTGTGGTACCAGACAGCTCAATAGCAGGGTCTGGTACTATTCCTCTCTTATTAGTGAAAAGGACGCATGTGCTTTTCTGTGGGCTCAACCTAAAACCGTTTTCATCAGCCCATTTAGCCACTTTATTTAAGCCATGCTGGACATGTCGTTCGCAGACAGCAAAGTTGCACGATTTAAAACCAATCTGGACATCATCTACATATACAGAGTAGAACATCGTTAGTGGAATAGCCGTGCGTAGAGAATTCATTTTCACAATAAACAGTGTACAGCTAAGCACACCGCCTTGCGGGACACCAGTTTCCTGGGTGAAAGACCTAGACAAGGCCTGGCCCACCCTTACATGAAAGGTACGGTTAGAAAGGTAACTTTGGATAGTACTCAACATGTTGCCGCGGATACCCATAGCGGAAAGGTCTCGGATAATACCGAAGCGCCATGTGGTGTCATATGCTTTCTCTAAATCAAGAAATACGGAGAGAAAAAACTGTTTGTGTATAAAGGCATCCCTTATGATTGCCTCGATGCGGACAAGGTGGTCTGTAGTCGACCTACCTTCTCAGAAGCCACATTGGTAAGGATCTAGTATTCCGTTGCTTTCTAGGACACAGATTAGGCGCCGGTTAATCATCTTTTCGAAGAGCTTGCACAGACAGCTTGTCAAAGCAATGGGTCTGTAGCTACTAGGTAAGGACGGGTCCTTGCCCTGTTTAAGTATGGGGATTACTATAGCTTCTTTCCAAGAAGATGGAATGGAACCAGCGGCCCACATGACATTAAAAAGAAAGAGGAGTGTCTTTTGTGTTTCAGGGTGTGGGTGCTTGATCATTTCATACATGATACGGTCAGCACCTGGTGCCGAGCCGTTGCAACAAGCGAGAGAAGCTTTAAGTTCAGCTAAACTAAACGGGCAGTTGTAATGTTCATTTTGGGCACATTTCCGATCGAGGGGCTGTCGCTCTGCGCGCTCTTTGAACCTCAGGAATGTTTGTGTATAATGAGATGCACTGGAGACATATTCAAAGTGTTCGCCCAGACAGTTTGCCTGATTCTCCAGGCCATCTCCTTGGGTACTCACTAAGGGCAGCGGGTTCGTCTCACGGCCCTTTAATTTATTCACCCTGTTCTATACTTTAGACTTGTCTGTGTAGAAATTTATTCCAGAAATGTACCTCTTCCAACTCTCTCTCTTGGCACGTCGACGTGTCCTTCTGCCTTGTGATTTAACCTGTTTGAAATTAATAAGATTTTCGGCAGTAGGAGAATCGCGAAGCAATCCCCAAGCTTTGTTTTGATTTTTGCGCGCTTACGACATTCTTCTTTCCACCAAGGAATGCGGCGCTTCTGAGCCAGTCCGCTAGTTTGTTTAATACATTTTGTAGCAGCGTCAATAATAAAACCAGTTAGATATGCTACGGCGTTGTCCACGTTAAGAGCAACAATGTCATCACGGCCTAAGTGTGTTAGCTCTCGGAACAGTTCCCAGTTCGCCGAGTCCACGTTCCATCGAGGAGGTGGTGACAAGCATCCATCTCGTTTCGTTGAGTTCAACATAATTGGGAAGTGGTCGCTTCCATAGGGGTTCTTGAGGACGGACCACTCCAGGTATGGCATTAGTGTGCTCGACACTATGCTTAAGTCTATGGACGAGTATGTGTTATGTGTAATACTGTAGTACGTAGGTTCTTTCTTGTTCAATAAACATTTACCTGAAGAAAACAGAAAATTTTCTATAAGGCGCCCTCGCGCATCGCAACGAGAGTCGCCCCACAGGGGGCTATGAGCGTTAAGGTCACCAGCGACTATGTATGGCGGCGGAAGTTCATCGATGAAGCTCTGAAATTCTGTTCTGGAAAGCTGATGGGAAGGGGGAATGTAGATGGAGCTAATTGTGACTAGTTTACCAAACAACACTGCTCGGACAGCAACTGCCTCAAGGGACGTTCGAAGGCTTAATTGCTGACATGCAACGCCCTTATCGACCATTACGGCCACACCCCCTGACGAGGCGAGAGCGTCGTCGCGGTCTTTGCGGAAAGTGACATATTGCCTTAAAAAGTTCGTGTGTGTTAATTTTAGGTGTGTTTCTTGTACACACATCACCTTTGGACTGAATTTGCGGAGGAGTTCTTTAACATCGTCGAGATTACGTAGAAGTCCTCTCACGTTCCATTGTAATACTTGGGTATCCATAATGGAAAAGAAGTCAGTGATGTGTGTACAGAAAGATAGAAGTTATAAGTTCACGAGACCTTTCCAGGCCCCGTGATGCGTGGTTTTCCTTTCTTCCCGGTGCGCTCCAGGGAGCTGCACCGTTCCTAGGGCGTCTGAGACGCCGGTGGTCTGCTTGTGTCCATCACCTCGTCTGAGGTGGTGGACAGTGCCCGCTCAGCGGGGATGTTCGCGGGGGTTTCAGGCCGAACTGCACGGGCAGTGGCCCTGGGTCCAGCAGGCCCGCGGGTCTGCTGGCCCTCCTTGGCAGGGGGCGGAACAGCGCTGGCTGCTCCAGCCGGGGGGGGGGGGGGGGGGGCTGATGGCGTGACCGCCGTCACACTCCGTGTGACTTGGGCAGCCGCCAAAAGATGTGGCGCTGCCCCCCGGCGCGCCACATCGGAGTATGAAGGACTGGACTGGTTATGGAGATAGAAACGCCTACGTGACTCTGGGAAAGATAGGTTCAGTTTGACTTTCAGTTCTATAATTTGTTTCTCTTTTTTCCACGAGGGGCACGATCGCGAGTAGGCGGGGTCATCTCCTTCACAGTTGGCACAGCGGGTTGCTGAAGTGCAGATGTCAGAAGCGTGTTCATTTGAACCACACTTAGCACAAGTAGCGCGCCCTCGGCAGTTTTGCGACCCATGCCCAAAACGCTGACACTTGAAGCATCGACGCGGATTTGGGATGTATGGCCTGACACGAAGCTTACAGTAGCCGGTTTCAATTGATTCTGGTAGATTGCTAGTTCCGAAAGTAATGATAATATTCTTGGTAGGTATTTGCTTGTCATCTCGCCTTAGTGTTATCCTCTGCACCTTGACTACATTCTGGTCTTGCCATCCTTCAAGTAGTTCGCTTTCACTTAGTTCAAGGAGATCGTCCTCCGAGACGACACCGCG
>NC_051162.1:163294145-163324145 GCF_013339745.2 Dermacentor silvarum | reverse complement strand
GTCTCATTGTAAAAATGTTTGGATATCACTGTGCAGGAACACAATACGAAGATCCAAGATGGTAGAATAGGTGCTTACTTGATCAGTTAAACGCGATGTGTTATGTTTTTGTGTTAGAGACCCGTCTTGTACTTACCTTCCTTACAGTTTGGTCAACACCGATATGTACCATGCACTCTTTGAAGGTACGGTTTTGTTCGTAAAGCACAGGAATGAGGACAGCGATAGTGGAAGAAAACGCAATCCGTAAGGACCACTTATTACCTGCAACATGTCATAAATAATAAAAATATCTACGCGCAGAAACTACCGCGCATGACGTAACCGTGGGCTCTGTGTTTTACAATAGTGAATTGCATCTGTCTTTGAGAATTGTGGTTCTCGTTCAATGAACGGCTGGAGTTTGATCACATGGTCTCAACAGTAATATGCCTAGCCACTTAGCGACTTCGTCAGGTGAGAATTGGAAACCATGGCGTGTGTCACTGACTTCAGTTGTCGTCTGCGTTTTCTTTCCATGAATTTAGATATGAGCATGTAGCCGGCGCATCAACTTGTTTCGCCGGGGCTGTATGGTTTAGAAAATCTTCTGTTAACAGCAATATAAGCCGAATGATTAGCCATCAAATGATACGCTGTGATAGTGAAACTGATGCATTCGTTCACTCTCAAGCTCAGCGCAGAGACCTTCGTTAAAATGTATCTCTGGACTATCGGTCGCACTACTGGACCGCTGCGACAGTTCAGTCCGACATTTCTTGAAAACTGACCGCAGCGCAAAGGACGAGCGCTGGTGACTAAAACCGAAGGTAGAGATGAGGTCAGGCAGTGCGTATTGTCGACATTTGACGACCATGAAGCGCTGACGTTAGCGTTCAGAAAGGGCAACAGCCGCTAAGCCGATACGAACTTTTGGAAAAGCATGACCGAAGCGGAGATCGAGGTCAACGGAATGCAGCGATAAAAATGACGTCTGTGTTGCCTTACGTGACCCAGACGGTTTTCAAACCGTGTAGTTGCCCTTTGTAAGCACTCGGCCCCGATGACGTGGATGACAGACCTTCATATTATTTATGTCTATGCGTTTTCTTAAAATCTTAAAATTTACTGCGGTCACCTTCGCGTTGAAATGTCCTTGTCCGATATATATTGCTTCGAGACGTTGAACAGCTCTGGTCCGAGGAACTTCAATAAATGTCTGATTTGTGTTCCATTCGGCAAAAAGAGCGAATAAATTGCTGGTTGTGCATTTATAATGCGCCAGAAATAGTGCGTTGACGTAAGCCATGGCTGCTACTACACTTTACCAACAGATATTTCTTTCGCTCTCCGGCTTGGTTTGATTCATTTGGGGTTTCAGACCGTGCCTTATTTCGGAGAGGAGTACATGGACCGGAAAAGTGACCTCTACTGCCCTATTAATAATAAATATTTCACTGCAGATGGGCTTTCCTTCAAGGAACTTCTCGTCATTTGCTAAACATTGATGATTTTATCTCGCAAAATACGATCGCAGTATAACAAAGCAAGATCTAAGCGTTGTCGGAAGAAGGAAGCAAGAAAGGGTGCATTTGCTAAGAATACGACGAGCGCTGCGCCAAAATGGGCTTCTTAGCTGTTCATGGCGTACCGATACACCCTGGCCTCAGAGATCGGAACGGCGCATCCTTAGAGACGCGCTGTTTGGTCTCGGAGGCCACGGTTTCACTGTTGAAAATGGAAGAAACGTAAGTCAGAACATCCATGTCTGGGTACTTCCTTCGCCCTGTCGCGGTCCGCGCTGTTTTGCCCTCTCAGTCGCACTAGATTCGTTGAAGTGCGATGCCTTGCGGCATATAAATCATTGCAATCAGCCGCCGTGGTGACGTAGTGGCTATGGCGTTGTGCTGCTAAGCCCGAGGACGCGCGTTCGAATCCCTGCCACGGCGGCGCCGTTGCGATGGGGCTGAAATGCACAAACGTCCATGAAGCGTGCATTGGGTGCACGTTAAAGAACCCTAGGTGGTCGAAATTAACCCGGAGTCCCCCACTACGGCGTGCCGCATAGTCAAATAGGGGTTTGTCACGTACAACCCAAAAATATTATTATTATTATTATTAAGCTCCTTATAGCGGCACCCGTTCGTCCCCGTCGTAGTAGCGGAAGTTTTATGAATTGCTCAATAGATGGCGTTGTGTGTCCCTATATGTATGTATACCCATATATACATATATATGTATATGTATAGTATAACCGGAAGCCGACTTCCGCTTCCGTTTCCACTTCCGGTTCCGGTTCCGGAAGCCAGCTTCCGGCTTCCGGAGAACGCTTCCGGCGTTTTAGGGGCGAAGCTCCTTATAGCGGCACCCGTTCGTCCCCGTCGTAGTGTGTAACCAGTCTTAACGCTAGTACCAGATGTCGGTATAAACTAAACGTATTGTTCAAAACGCCGTTGATTGATGAAATAAACCAACGAATCACGCCAGATGTTTTCTAAAGCAAAACGAAAAGACGCCAGATGTTTCTAAAGCAAAACGAAAAGACGCCAGCTGCTTAACGAAAGACGCCAGAGGTTTGTAGTTGACGATGCTCGTTGCCGTCGGTGTGACAACGGAAAGGACAACGGAAACCAGCAATAAAAGTTTGATAAAACATTTAATCAATCGTTTCACGTCAATTTTATCGGGCGAATTAACGGAAGAACTTTCACGGTTTTACCGATGATTACTTCCAGGAGCTTCGCCCAATCTCATCATCATTCACCTCGTGGATCTGCTGTAATTTTTTCTTATTCATTGTAATGATCGCAAAATGTTATTAGGCAGGGTTTTCGGAAAGGATGCCATTCCGTATTTATTAGCCCCAATTGCGTCAAACGTGTTGACGCATGGAGATGACAACTAAAGAGATAAATCTGGTTGGCATAAGTTGAAACTGAGCCCAATTTTCGATATATGCCTCTCGTCAGGAGTATTTCCTAGCGATAAGCAGAGCAGTAGTGGTATGTCACATATAAATAGTTAGAGAAATGTATTGCTTCCTAACAACTACGCTGAATGTCTATTATAGCTATGAAGAAATAATTATAAATTACTCTTATGTATTGACTGCTCGATACGGTAATCTAATGCATTGAGCTAGCCCTCTTTGCCCAAAAAGTACTTACATTGGTAAACCTAAGAGGATATGACTATGTATTAATGCATTCATGAATACATGTATTCATGTATTTGACAATACATGAATGCATGATTGTCATGGTGCTGTGGCGAAAGGTGACCACATGAGTCACCTTACTGCCTGAGTCATGAGTCATGACGACATGAGTCACATCACTCATTTGTACACAGGCAGAGGAAAAGTACCAGGAGCTTGTACAGTAACAGAATTGTCGAATACAGATTACAGCATACAACAGGGTAATCTAGGTTTTGTAATACGATATATACATTTACAGGAAGGTCATGTAGTAAATCTGGTAAGCAATGAGTTCGCAAGGGTATCAACGAACGTTGCAGTAATTCACTGCGTGAAAAAAATACAAAGTTTCAATTTGACAAAAAGGACAAGATAGAATATAGGTATCGCAAGGCATGTTATTGATGATACATAACAGCATTGCAAGGATTGGGGGATATATTTGTTTATACATATACAACACGAATGTCACCTTTTATTGCGCACAATCTGTTGCGGCACAAAATGGCCCGAGGATCTCATCAGGATCTCATGAGAGAAGGTCATGAAAATAGAATCTCGAGTGCTTCCCCCCCCCCCCCCCCCAAAAAAAAAAAAAGGGAAAAGAAAATTGAGCTGAGCCGTGCTCCCTCCAGGGCTGCAGAAGATAGCGCCGGCCTTCCCTTTCTCATCCAGAATCACTTCTCTCTCCTATAAACAAGAAGAGAAGATGATTGTTCCATTATGGTGAGCGACGGAGGGGGAAGATTTAGCAAGTACGGGATTTGCCAGCTCATCAGCTGCATTTCGCAGTCAGTTCTTATTCTAATTGTTCTGAAGTTAATGTGCCTTAGGTTGTAACTTCTTTCATTGTGACTTATAATAATAGAAAGAATTCATAGGTCAAATTTATCGGATAGAAATATCATTTCAGGTAGG
This sequence comes from Dermacentor silvarum, assembly GCF_013339745.2. Lineage (NCBI taxonomy): Eukaryota > Metazoa > Arthropoda > Arachnida > Ixodida > Ixodidae > Dermacentor > Dermacentor silvarum. The sequence continues at coordinate 163,320,049 of NC_051162.1, read as the reverse complement.
CTTTGTTTATACATGGACTGCGCGCCTAGGATGTGGTCCAGCCTAAAGTAAGCTACGTGTGATCGTACCTAGGTAAGTTGTGGATGAAGCGAATTGTACATTTTAAATACATGAAGAGAATTATTGGGTATTGCTTGAGGTCTGACGATGGGCTTTTTGCCTTACTTGATAGTCTTGCTCAATAAATGCAACGGCGTGGTATACACGGTGAAGCGCGTTCATTGGTCGATATTATAACTGGAATATAAATGGGCACAATGGTGCTTCTTACTCTATTTCCCAACGAACGTGCTCACGCTGATGCGTGTACCTCCACCCGCCGCGTTGACTTAGTGGCTATGGGGTTGCGCTGGGAAAGACGAAGTCGTGGACTCCATTTGCGGCCGCGGCGGCCGCATTTCGATGGGGGCGAGATGCAAAATATGCTCGTGCACCGTGCATTGGGTGCACTTTAAAGAGCCCCAGGTGATCAAAATGAATCCGGAGTCCCGCATTGCGGCGTGCCTCATAATTAGATCGCGGTGTTGCACGTAAAACTGCAGAACTTAATTTAATCTTGGGTGCATCCAGAGTTTGTACTGGACACTTCTATCGGTCTGCTGACGGGGCTGAGCATACATTACGTGTGATCTTCTCATATATATAATACTGCTTTCGACCCCATATTATACTTATTGTATGCGATAGTTCACGAAACCTAGTGCGGGTCATCTGTATAATTGCGCGCGCGCACACACACACGCGCATACACGCACACGTACGCACGCACGCTCACACAAACTACACGTACTAAAAGGTCATAAAAGAAGCGCAATGCGCGCGGAAATCTATGCAGGCAACAGCTGTAATTCTCTGAGTAAATGCAAGATGGCCCCACCGTATCGGATCACATCAAATACAGATGCTTCACCAAGGCGTGTAGCGCGTGCGACTCGCTAGCGTAGGTTGGCCAACCAACTTCTTTTTTTACTGGGAACTTAGTTCATCAACTAACCTACATTTGATCCACACAAATCTGAGGAAGCCTGGACACATATTTGTTCCTTTACGCATCGCCTGCGTTGTGCTGCTGTTGGCCTCGTCTTACGAATATTGCCGCAAGTTTTTTACGAAAAAGAAGAAAGGCAATTATTGCCCGAAGGGCCACGCATTGAAAGTCACAGCAAGGTTCACCGTTGCATTTGATCTTCTCCAACGGTGTTCTGACAACACGCACGAAACACAAAACGTCATAAAAACATCTCGGAACGGCTTCAAACGGCTAAAGACGTCTTGGTCTACGCGAAGACGTTAAACAGATGTTCTTGGAAACATTACGTAGCAGGAAGTACGGTTAATCAAATATGCTATTGTGTTTCAGCTGTGGTAACATCCCACCTCGGGCGTCACCGGAGTATATATTAGTGAACGTCTTGAGAGCGTCTAACTCAAGAACTTATTAGATGTCTTTGTCAGAAAATGTGCGACATGCTTCGGCGTGCGCCGCGAAAGTAAAAAAGATTTAAAATGCGCGTGCCCGACGCGCAGCGTTATATTCCGTGCGACTTTAACAAGCCATATGCAATCCATTAACGTCACATCCTATAGCCTTTCGCTGCTTTCCCCCTTTGGGTAAACAAGCAGAAAAATCCTGCGGGGGTCTTCGATTCCTTTCCGATCTTATCACTTGATCGCCGCGTCGACAACGCGTTTGCCGCGTGGCCAGCAAAACTCACCCGTGCCACGAGTCGATGCACGATACGGGTGAGTCTCACACGGTGTTAGACACGATACGGGTGAGTCTCACACGGTGTTAGATATATCTTACACCTGGTGCATCACGACAGTCAAAGTTTCGGAAAAAAAAAAAAAAAAAAAAAACCGGCCGGGCGGACACGTGCGCGCCCGTTCGGCGTCCTTATCAGAGCCGTGTCTTCCTTTCCCTTGGCGTGAAAAGCGGTGAAGAAGCCGGAATTGCGATACCAGCTATCGTCACCGACAGATCTGGCCGCGCGCGACAGATCTGACCGCACCAGGGGGTGCGCTGAAGTTACCGCGAGTAAAGTCCCTATATAAGAAAAGTACCGCCATCCTTTGATAAACGCCGCTTCTCTCTCTCCTGTATCTCCGATTGGACGATGATAGCGCGCGCTTTTCACTTCTTTATATTTTCTTTTTTTCAGGCCTCAGAGTCATGTTGAAAGTCCTCTGCGCAGCCGCAGTCGCCGGCGGCGGCGGCGGCGCGCGCCCGGCCTGAAAGTTTCAACGTGGACTTTCTAGGTACGCCACCGTCGACTTGGCTTTCGCAAGCAAAAAGTAAAGAAAAAAAGCAAGCGCTTTAGGAGAGGAGGCGGCGGAGGAAAGAGTAGATGGCGGTACTTTTCTTATATAGGGACTTTAACCACGAGTACTAGATGAGGCATGTGTATGCTGCAGTAAAGATCCAGAGATTACTCAGCACATCCTAATGGAATGCGACGGGATCCACCCAGCGAGAACCGTAGGTAACGTGCAACTCCCAGAAGCGCTTGGGTTTAAAGTGGAAGGAAACATAAACAGATCAGCCGCAGAAATAAGCAAGAGACGATTACAGTACTGGTGGAAAAAAAAGCAGGGAAAAGATGGATACGACCTGATCTCTTAAAATCATAGGCAGCGGTACAAGGTAAATTTTTGGAAAATAAAAATAATGAGAGGTATACAAAAATGATGGATAAAGAACATGTATAATATACCTGATTAAATCAAGCAGGCTAGGTGATTATTTGTCGCCGCCCCGTTTCAAAGGGGATGCCAATAAATCATCATCATCATCGAGTAAAGCTTCCTGGGGCTTTCACCGCGAGCTATTCAAAGGGCCGTGCTCATGCTCGCAAGCGTTCGCTCGCCAGTGCTCATGGTTCTCTTCACAAGTTATATCGAGTGACCATAATGTGTGCACCGCTCGTGGCCAGCGCCTGCAGGTACGGTGCAGTTCCTTACGGTACGTATACGTTTACCTGCTACAACTAGCACGCCACTTTTGTTTTGGCGGGCCCGTGCATCTTTTGTGTGTCCAGGGCAGATATATTTTCAATAGTGTTATGAAGATTTTGTGCAATTAAAAAGTAATCCGCATAATTACAATTATATGAAACATCAGGGCTGCAACTTTACAGACTGCTGAGCATCTTTGGAAGTGTGAAGCAGGTCGTGAATTGTAATTTTCTTACATTCTTGTCACCAATATATCGTTGTGAAGGTTTGTATGCTGTTATAAATTTGCTTTTATTGCGATAGCAATTATATGGACACTCAAAAGCAGATTTCTGCCGCCGGCGTCGCCGTCGCCGTCGCCGTGAGGTTCCGTATGACGTCAATGGAGATGAAATCGTCGCCGCGCGCCGCCGAACGCTGTATGTGCGAGTGAAAGGGCGCGAGGGACGCGCGCTTTCACGGGGAGTGAACGCACGGCGGAGAACAAACGCGCGTTCTGTGCCGTGCTCCCTTACGGGCTGCAGAAGTAGGCGTCTCTTTCCTCCTTTACAATCACCATATATGTAGAGCAAACGCGCTTTCTTCTGACGCACGAAAGACCGTGGGGGGGGGGGGGGGGGGGGGGGGAGGGAAGGGAGGCGACGTTTAGCTGCGGCACCAAGTGCCTATTTATATCAGAGGCTCCGGCAACACTCACCAACGCCGCACGCATTTTGTGCGAACGCAGGCAAAACGCCGACGGCGTCGACAAGAGTTCTGCGTGCTGCCGGTGCTGCTGCATGTCCAAGTTTATACAGCTGATAAAGCTACTATCATTACTCCGTACAGCTCTATACAAATTTGCTATCGCAATTGATGCTTCGCCTTTCAGGTGAAACTGCGACAACTTTTTTTTATCTTGCTGTAGAGAACATCTTGAAACAGAAATAAAGAGTTCAAAGGTGGCTAAGCAGCCATGTTTTTCAACAGTTGTGCGCTCCCCAATCAAACTTAAGGTAAACATATAGAAGCATGCTAAGCTTGACTGTTTTGTTGACTGTCTGTTTTTATTTCCTATGTAGTTATTTTACTCTCATGGAACCACAAGGCCTGCTGTGCTGGCTTCCATTGTTTTTGTCTAGTTAAGGTAAGTCACATGATTGCAAGCCAGATGTTGACTGTTTTGTTGACTGGCTCTTTTTAATTCCTTTGCAGCTCTTTCTCTTTAACGGAACCACAAGGCCTGCTAGCTGGCCTCCATTGTTTTTGTCTAGTCAAGGTAAGTCGCATGGTTGCAAGCCATAGCCTGAATGCATGCTTATTCGGTCGCTTTGTTTATGTGCGTGCACAATCTCTGCATTGTTTCCATACTTTTGGCATTTGACCATTTGTATGCTGTTACAAATTTGTTTATCTTGCTGTATGGCATATGTTCCGCAAACAGATGAACAGGGGCCAAACGGTGTTTGTTTCGCACAGTTTCATGCACACCTAATTAATCTTAAGGTAAGCCTCTAGGAGCATGCAAGGCTTGACTGTTCTGTTAAGTGGCTTCTTTTGATTTCTATGCACCTCTTTTTTTGTATTGTCATTTCTTATTTGGCACCATGTTGCTAGCCTGGCTGACATTTCTTCTAGTCATGGTAAGCTAGAGCTTAACTAATTCTATTGTAGTTGAAAATGCTTGCTTTTTAATGACAACTGTGGTGTTGATATATCGCTTACATGCTTTTTGTTGCGGGGATCTTTTTGTCCTCAAGAAGGCCCACTAATAATAGTTTACACCCAATTATCTTGCACATATCACTAATTGAAGCATAAGAGTACACTAGCTTTTTCTCAGAAGTGAGTGTACAGCTTTATTTGATATATATCTGAAACAATAGCTATTCTGTATTTTTTTAATCAGCTATATAATAAAGTGTCTCATTCACTTCAGAGAAACAGCTAGTGCATTTTTGTGCTTTCAATATGCGCCCTGTGTAACCAAGCGATTTCGTTGAGAGGAAGCATCACTTCTATATCGAGTATGGATAGGATCTGCTTGTACACCAGCATGGTTGTTTAAGGTGGGCCGTATTGATTCTCCAAACTGTACTACGTGCGACAAGACATGAGACATTGAGCACTTTCTGTGGTCGTGCCCGAGGTACTGAGATGAAAGGGACATTCTTCTGAAGAATCTGCAAAAAAGGACCTTCCGCAGGCATGCCTGTGACACTTCGTGTTCCTAGAAGGATCAGTTATAGCATGCAAAGAAACTTCATGTCTTCTTATTGCATTCTTAAAGTGGCCCTGATACATTTCTTGAATTGGTAAGAAAATGTTGCCGATCTGTCGTAGCAGCTGCTGGGAACACGTGAGCCAAATATTACTGCACTGCATGCAGCAGGGAATTTACAATCTCGTGTCAAACACAATGAAAAAGCGCTTGCTCTCATTTCCACAATGTCGTCGCATTGAAAGCATCTGGCCTACCAACGCTATTGGCTGATTTCGTGATCACGAGAGCATTCTCAGTAATAAGTAATTCCTACTTTTGAGTTAATGCAATTGCAGTAGGGCAAAAATAATTTCATCTTTGCACTGGCTATAGCTGCATCAGCTGCGTGTGGCCTTTTAAGATGGCAACGGCGTGCTGCATTGCGTATATACCGGGGCTTTGCTCTCTTGTAGAGATGGGCAAAACGGCTCACTTCAGTGAGCGGCTCGGAACGGCTCAGCTCACTGAAATGAACCGGTTCATTTGAACGGCTCACCGGTTCACTCAAACGTGTAACCTGTGTTATGCATATTCTATAGTTTTCTGGCTTTGAAAAAAAGATATATGCATAATTTAATAACCGTGTTATAGGTATTTTCGCTATGTATAGAGAATATATTTACATATATTAAAAGCGTGAATTTTTAGTTGTAATGAAACTTTCTTTTCTTAAATTGCGGATAAAATGCTTATGATACTGAACAGGAAGAATGCCACGTACTTTTTTCAGAAAAAAAACGTAACTTTATCATCATTACGGAAGCTTGTCTGCTATTGTGGTAATTTAAAATCAACTTTCGTCAAAATAAGAACACAAAATGATCTTACATTATCTTTCAACTTTATTAATTTATTCACATACGTACGTTCACTATAATACGAGTGAGCCGTAACGCCATGCAAAATGAATGTAGAAATCATTTCTTGAAGTGCAATACAAAACTCATGATGAACGGGCGTTCTATATACGCGTGCGCCAGCCCTATACATTTGCATGGAATTTGCAAGGGGAGTTTACATCTGTTCGATGTACGCAATAATTCGTTATATGAAGGTTCGATATATCCGGGTTCGACTGTATAAATATGACGGCGCATTATTGTAGTGCTGTGGAATGAATGTGCAGACACCTGTACATTTAACGGGGAAGAATTGGCAACCGATGCTGTCGGAAAAAGCCCAGTAAAACAACGGCGCATTTTTTACAGTGTAGAACTGTGTCGCCGGTAAGACTTTGTGGGTATTTCATCACGACATCACACAATAGTTTTTCGACATGGCTTGAAGCTTCGGCCACCACAAACATGTAACGGGTGTTGTTTATTGCACTCCGAAAACGTCAATCAAACAGAGAGGCACGAGCAATGGCGCACAAATCTACGTTGGACGGCTGCCCCATCTCGCGAGAGAACTTCGCGAGGCCACCACCAGGGGTGCGTCGGTCGTCGCGCTTTTCGCGTATAGAGGGGTTGTTCGAAAAGGTTCACAGTTATAAAAAATCATAGGAAAATGATTGACATTATGAAAATAAAGGTGCGTCGAGTATACATCCTTGCGGAACTCCTTTGTCGGTAGTCATAAAGTCTGATAGTTCGTAGGTATATTACAGCCCGCTGCCTATTAGGTAATTAGCTTTTAATTAAGGCTAAATCACGTACAACGATGCCAACAGCGTGAAGTTTATTTAGCTCCCGAAATGTAGACTTTGTAATTGCACTCTTTAGCTAGATAAATGAACTGTGGCAAGTCTACGAGTGTCAATAGCCTTTTTAATCGTGCCATCTTTTAATCGTGAACAAAGCGAGATCAGTAGAGATTGCTGGTCGAAAGCCGAACAGCTGAGTGATAATGCTAATGTATTAAATACTTGGGTAAGCCTGTCTTGATGCGCTTTTCGATTATTGTACTAAGAAAACAGGAGTACTAAAATAAGTAAATAATTAGTTATGCATGTTAGGAAGATTTCAGTGAACAGTGGGGTAACTTTAGCCTATTGTTGTTGTAAGGGATATGACCCTATTATGATAACGAAATTGCTAACACGAGAAAGGGGCCGGGCAATGTGGTGAGAAATAATTTTGATGTTTGAAGAGTGAATTTTGTCATACTCTGCACTGGTGACATATAAATATGCTGAGACATATGTTGAAAAAAAATGTAGCGGCTGAGAACAGCGTTTGAGAAATTGTTCAAGACTCACGGGAGTACCGAAGGCCTCACTGCGAAATTATGATCTGAATTCATTTACAATATCTAAAGACCGGTCGTAAAGCGGGCCTGAAGATTAGAGTGCATATATTGTCACTTCGTATGTAACCAGCGCGTTTAGCTGTTTTCAGTAGCCTGACAAGTTAGTTGGGAATAAGGCTGTATTTCATCAAAATGTCAGAAGGAAAATGCTTGCGACTTTCTTTTACGGGTTTCCCCGATTGCGCATGGAGTGCAATAACCTGCTTAAAGATTAATTTCCGAACTTTGCGGAGAAATGCATTGATGTTCCAGTTACTTTCTTATAAAATGTCGTTTTAGGCATTGAAGCACAAGCACGACAGTTACTGGAACACCAATGCATTTCTCCGCAAAGTTCGGGAATTAATATCTCGAAACTGCTATCATCCTGAGAATTCGTTCCAAGTGGATCCACATTGCGAACTCCATGGCTAGAATTTGTAAATTGTAATATGTGCCATGAATAAGTTGAAAACCTAATTAGTGGGTTTTTGTTAATTAGTCGATTATTCTCATGCTTCACAATTTTTTGTTCAAGTAATGTCGGACTCTTCGAGTAGACCACTCATGAACTAGAATTGGGGAGATCTGTCACAGGCAATCTTTAAACATTTTTGAAACTGTTCTCTGAAACACCCGGTATATCTACAGTGATAGCTGTACGCAATATATAGCCGCTGAAATAGAATGGTAGATCCTACCTGTAGGTATTTCGGCGATAACAACAGGTGGAATCTGCCCCTATTGAAAACTTCACATGCCCCATAACCCACATATCCAATAATTCGATATGAAACATATAGGATCCTATACAAAAACCTGTTTTTCCTATATGTCATATGATGTTATTGGATATAGGAGTTATGGGGAATACAGGGTTTTCTCAGTAGGGCGTCGTTATGTGATAAAAATGATGAAATAAGGAGGCTGCACCACCGTGATCGACTGATAACGAAGCACAGAACAGTGGAACGTAACCTGAAGGCCGAGCAACTTTTAATTGGCTGGCGAAAGCAGTGTGTAAGACAAGCAGACCAGAGAAAAGAAATAATCCGGAGCCAGAAGTAAAAAGTGAATTTCATCATAATTCTTTTTGAGGCGTTGTGCTGACAGGCAGGAATTAATTAAAATGCATTTTAGTTTGTCAATAAAAATATTATGAGATAATGCGATGAATTTAGGTTGATATATCGTATTCGATACAGATATGTAAAACCGACATATATGGTTAAGAGAGCAAGTATAGGAGAAGATAGAATAAATGTCGACCTGATAATGACGGCGGAAATATTGCAGTGTAAAACGCTTGCGATCCTGTACATGCTATGCCTGATCATTAGAAAGCGGATTATAGGCAAATGCCTATTTGTTGCCGCCCGTCAAAGCCCCACCCGTTTGGTGTACGAGCTTGAATCATGAGTAAAGAAGTGGTTTAGCACTCACTTTCTTGTGCTTATATGCTTATAATTGCCTGTCAATTGTGTGTATATATGGCTACTATTGTTGCATTAGCTAGGCGCCGGGAAATGCTTTTAAGGGGCGCTATTTTGTTTGAAAAGCACATTCGCTTACTCCTTTCCGCAAGATCCGGCAGCATTGGGAGATGCCATTGATAATGGCAACGCAGCTAGCAATTAGACTGACCAGTACTTGCGTTATCAACGTGAACTGGGCCTCTGAGAGCATCTCACCATCTGCCTGACAATGGTTAGCAGCGCCTGAGAAAAAAAAGCAGGCAAGTTTGCACTCGGTCGTGCAAAGCTTAGGCACAGCGAAAGTGTCAATCCTCAAGTCTTACTGGCGGCTACTGCTATGCATTAACTTGGTTGCTGCTAGGTCTTAACTTGGTTTAACTTAACTACGCATGTAGGTACTCTCAAGCGATCATTTTCAGAGGTACCTTCCCTTTCGCGACATTTCGCGTGACCAGCGCTGGACGCGTCGGCGCCTACGAGCGACAGCGTTCCTGGCATGCCACAAATGCACGCAGGCAGGTAGGAGCCATGTCTGTGTCGGGAGAAGCGAGCGCGCACCTGCGCCGGCGGTTACTAGGCAGCGCGAGGTGACGTCATCACTACGGCTTCGGCGCATGCGTGGCTACGCAACGCGGGCGGCGTCGGCAGCAGCTCTGTGCGTTGCCTCGTTGGCGCTGCTACAATATATTTCTCTATCTTGCTCTCATTTTCTCTTTCCCTCTCCCGAGCATTGCGCGCGTAGCGCGCATACTTTCCCTCCCTCTCCTTAACGTCCCATGTCAAAGCAACGTGTGCACGGCACGGAGAGGAGGCGAGGCACACGCCGCTACGCGAGGTGGTTGCTAGGCAACGCAGTGACGTCATAGCTCAGCGAGGTTTTGCGACAGCAGGCGCCACTTTTTACGGTTAGCTAGAACAGCTTCGCTATTCTCCTTCGGCAGTGGACACGCGACTCCTTGTTACACTGCAGGTGGGGATTGGAGAGAGCAAGGTGCAGCGTTTTGAAAAGATGTAGAGCAGGCTTCAGATCGCAAGGACTGCTGACGTTAGAGTGCGCTGCGCGTTTGTTAGAAAGTGTGCACAATCCACTGGAAATCTTGTGTGCTGTAGACAAGTGGTCCCGTTTTTCGGCATATCCGCTTCTTTTGTGGCTGCACAAACATACCAGTCGATGTCGATCTATCTAAATGGTGCAATAGATGAGCAAGAAATTTTACCCTCCCTCCCCCCTCATTTTTATTTAAATAAATTCATGTAAGAGTATACATACTCCTGTGCTCCAATGTGTGACAAAAGCAAATCACTTTGCGAAGAACAAAGTAAACGTGATATACTTCTTTTGCAACATTAGACCTAGGAAGGAGGAGGAGAGAAAGAGAAGGCAGGGATGTTAACCAGAAATGCGTCTGGTTGGCTACCCTACTCTGGGGGACGGGAAAGAGGGAATAGAAAGATGAGATAGAGAGAGGAGGGGGGGAGGAAGGACACGGTGAGTTCGCGCACGCACGCGGAGGGCCTGAGCAATTCAAAGGCGTTCACATAGGCCAGTCGTCCTCAAGTAAGACAACAGTGCCTTCACAGCTTTGTGGGCTGACGAGCGATGGGGACGGTCTTCAAGGAGCACCTGCACGGACAACGGTCGATCGTCAAGTCGTCGCAATGCGTTCGATAAAGTTTGTCTTTCCGACTGAAATCGATCGCAGTGACACAATAAATGTTCTATGTTCTCTTCGCTGCCGCAGTACGTCGCACGTGGCACTTTCGGTCATTCCAATCAAAGCACAGTACGCCTTCGTGAAAGCCACTCCCAACCACAGCCGGTATAGAAGCGATGCCTCACGTCGGTGAATCCCAGGTGGAGGTCGGAGTTGGAGCGAAGGGTTCAGTTCGTGTAGCCTCGTGCGCCTTATGTTTGGGGTGTTCCACTCTGATAAAGAGAGCTTGCGTGCCAGGTGACGAAGCTGCCTTCCAGCGTCTGTCCTGGAAAGAGGAATGGGAACGCTGTGTTGTTCTTGATGTGACTCTCGGGCAGCTTTGTCAGCGAGATCGTTTCCACTGATCCCGCAATGGCCAGGTAGCCATTGGAAAATAATTTCGTGGCCTTTCTGTTTGACGTCGTGGTGAAGTTTGACAATTTCATACGTTAGTTGTTCGTGAGCTCCACGTCGGAGAACTGCCTGCATACTTTGTAAAGCCGGTCTCGAGTCGGAAAACACGGCCCATGTACCAGGACTCTCTGCGTCTATAAATTGAAGTGCACTGCGCAGAGCCGTGAGCTCTGCAGCCGTGGACGTCGTGACATGTGAGGTCTTGAATCGCATTGTTACTCCTCTCGTCGGTATAAACACAGCACCGCCAGAACTGGTCGATGTAGTCGATCCGTCCGTATAGACGTGCACGTGACTGCTGTATCTCTCGTACAACAGAAGTAAGCTCAATTGTTTTAGTGCAGACGGTGATAAATCTGACTTTTTCTGAAGTCCTGGAATTCTAAGTCGGACTTCAGGGCGGCACAAACACCATGGAGGAGACACCAGCCTGGCCGGAGGTGCGTACCCCGATGTAATCGAGGCACGATATGCACTGACAGTTGTGCTATATGACGTGCGGGGTCTTTCCACGGTGAGTGCGGCGAGGTGGTGGCAAGGAGTCCGGGCAATGTGCCTGACATGTGCACGCATTTCCTCGATGGCGATGTGCGTTGTGATTGAATAATCTTGAGCAATGGCGATAGTTTCAGCCGTTGACGCACTGCGTGGTACTCCAAGGCATATCCTAAGAGCTTGCGCCTGAATGCTTTGAATTGTACGCAAATTAGTTTTGCAGGTGTTGGATATAACAGGTAGGCTGTACCGGAGGAACCCAACAAACAACACCCTGTATAGCTGTAACATGGGTTGTGTGGATACCCCCCAGTTCTTTCCTGCAAGGAACTTGAACAGATGACAAATAGCCATCAGGCGCTTTTTCACGTGGTTGACGTGAGGAGTCCAGGACAGATCTCTGTCAATCACAACTCCCAAGAACCTGTGACTCTTGCTGAACGATATCACTTGTCGGTTGATTGATATGCCGTATGCAGACATTGGCTTCCGCGTAAATGCCACCACTGCGCACTTTTCCCACGTCACCTCCAGTCCTTGTTTACGAAGGTAGCATGATGTCGATGAGGCCGCCTTCTGAAGCCGAGCGCGAAGCTGAAGCCGTGTCACCCCCGACGTCCAGATACAGATGTCGTCGGCGTAGATAGAGAGTCGAACGGTGCTTGGCAGGTTCTCGATTAGTCCAATAAGGGTCAGATTAAAAAGCGTCGGGCTTAGTACTCCGCCTTGAGGGACTCCGCGGCTACTGTAATACTGGGGTGTCGGGCCATCCCCGGTGAGCACGTAGAATGATCGCATCTGTAGGTAGCTGCGAACCCAGAGGTATGTCTTGCCACCAAGTCCTATTACTTCTAGCGCTTTAAGGATGGCTTCATGGGTGACGTTGTCGTAAGCTCCTTTAACGTCTAGAAACAAGGCAGCAGACAAGCGTTTACAGGCCTTCTGGAATTCGACATACGTTACCAAATCGACAACGTTGTCTATAGACGAACGGCCGCGCCTGAATCCTGTTAACGTGTCTGGGTAAATTTCATAGTGCTCTAGGTACCACTCCAGTCGCGTTAGAACCATCCGTTCCATTACTTTTCCTACACAACTTGCAAGCGCGATCGGACGGTATGACGAAATGTCCAAAGGCGACTTGCCAGCTTTGAGGAGCGGAATCAGGCGACTTGATTTCCATTCCTGGGGAACGGTGCCTGTCTGCCACGAGTCGTTGTACAGGAGCAAGAGTGCCATTCGAGCTCGTTCACCAAGGTTACACAAAGCGCGGTATGTAATGCCATCTGGTCCTGGGGCTGAGGAACGCCTGCATAAAGCGAGCGCAGCTTCAAGTTCGTCCAGAGAAAAAGGGCACTCCATACGGGGATCACGTGAGGATGGTGAGTGGTCAGGAGTCTGCGTTCCAGTGGAACTTGCTACACCGGCAATCCTCCTACAGAAGGATTCTGCGACTTCAATCTCGCTGCATTGTAGGTAAAGGGCGAGGGAATTAAATGGGTGGCGCTGTCCAGGGGTTGCACGGAGGCCCCGAACAGTTCTCCATATAAGAGACAAAGGCTTTCGGGGATCCAGAGACTCGCAGAAAGACGCCCATCGTTGTGAAGCCAGCTTATTCATTCGACGCTGTATTTTCTTCTGTGTGCGTCTGGCCAATCTCAAATCATGAATGGACTTTGTGCGCCTATATCTTCGTTCCGCACGGCGTCGAAGTGCGCGAAGTTTCTCTAGCTCGATGTCGAATTCGGTGCGTTTGGAGCTTTTCAAAGTCGAATGTGTGGCAACCTGTAAGGCACCTTTTATTGCGTCCCCTAGGCTGGATGGCATCTCGTCTCGACAGCGGTCTTCCAGGATTGATTTAAATTTCGGCCAGTCGATGGATTGGACGGCACCGGAGCACTTGGAGCTAGTCAGCCCCTCAATCGTGAGATAAGTTGGGATGTGGTCACTTCCCCGCGTTTCCAAGTCCGAGAACCATTTAACTCTTCTGTTAAAGGAGCGCGAAACAAAGCTGAGGTCAAGACAGCTACTATACGCCGTTCCTCGCAGATAGGTGGGGCTTCCGTCATTTAACAAGCAAAGTTCTTGTTCAGAAGCAATCGACACCAATCTTCTGCCCCTCGAGTTAATCTTGGAGCTCCCCCAGAGGTAATGGTGGGCATTGAAATCCCCAGTGATAACCCATGGCTGTGGAGTCGTTGTCAAAATTTCCCGTAAGCGCTCGCAGTTTAGACGACTTGATGGTGATAGGTAGGCTCCCAGAATTGTGAAGGTGACCTTGCTCTTCTTCACAGTCAAACACACGTACTGGTTTTCATTGTCAGGTGGCACTGGATGATGAACATATGTCAAGTCACAGCGTATGAAAACAATAACCTTGCTGCATTGCCCCTGGGTGGAAGACGTAATGCACTCATACCCGGACAGTCTGATGGGATATGACAGGTTTGGCTCACAAATGACAATAATGGGAAACTGATTTACGAATACAAACTGTCGAAAATCGGACATACGCGACTTAAGTCCTCTGGCGTTCCATTCAAAGACAGATGCATTCTGGACCTCCTCTCTGAACGATGACTTCTGGCGGGCCATTGCTTTACCCTAGGGCCGCAAGCACTGGACCCAGGGCGTCCAGCACCTGCAGCGCGCTCTGCGCCGACGGGGTTTTCATGTTGCTGAGTAGAACTCGCATAGCATCCATCAGTGACCGCAACATTATTATAACTTGGCGATCATCAGTCGTCGTTGGAGCAGTGGTTGGTGAGGGTGTCGATGGAGGTGGCATTCGAGGTGTCTCCGTGGCAGGTTGTGCACTTGGAAGTGCGGGCCACTCTTCGGGATGATCGACACTTGACATTTTCTTCGCTTGCGCGGCATCTTTCATGTTGGCGCTCCGCGTTGATGGAGCAGCCGTTGTGGCGGAAGACGTTGTGTTGCTTTGTGCGGTTTTACGTTGCGCTTTTCGGTGGCGATGCCGTCGCCGTCTAAGTGTAGCGGCAGCCTCACGGTGTGTGGAATGATCCCGAACCATGCGCTTTACAACCGCGAATTCCTTCCGCACCCGCGGGCAGTCCTTCGATGAGGCTTCGTGGGAACTGCCGCAATTAGGGCACTTCAGGACGGTCGCGCGGCAGGCGTCTTCCAAATGGGACTCAGCGCACCGTGGGCACATGGCATTGTTCGCACAAACGCTTTTTATGTGGCCAGTCTTGAAGCAATTGTGACAATGCAGGGGCTTCGGTATGTATGGTCGAACTGGATGGCGGACATGACCAAATTTGACGTGAGAGGGAAGGCAATCTTCCTCAAACACAAGGTTCACGCAGCGTGTGTTTGAGTCTGGTAAGATGAGCGATGAGCGTGCCTTCAGTTGCTGGCTTTATTAATATTGGCAAGTCGTCGCTAGAAATGGAAATGTCGATGTCATAAATGACGCCAACAGTGCCGTTACCGCCAGTAGCAATCTGTGGTCGCACTTGTACTTCGTCAATTTCTGTGACATTCCGATCGCTTTGTAGTGCGCTACGATGGAAAACGTCTACAGCCATGACATTCTTCCGTGACTTGATTATCACATCCTTAATCTCATTCGGTGCAATACCCTCGAGTAACGTTGAAAGGACCTGCCTGTTCAGGAGCCGCAGATTGGTCGTGGGGTCCACGGGCAAGAAGAGCACAGTGTGCGGCCAGTGCTGTGGTGTATCCTTCACGGTGGAGACACTTGCCGGCGATGACGCTCGCAGCAGTCTTCTTTTTGCCTTTCGGCTCATGACAACCTTGAAGTCGTCGTCCGAGGAATCGTAGCTGTCCGAGTACAACTCGGTGGCCTCGCTGTCTGTGTCACTTGACTGGCTCCCGCGTTTCCTGGACGTAAGCCGGCCTGACGGCTGCGCGCCAGGAAGGCCCTCGGAAGTATCTTCGTCCATTGCCGCAACGAGGGAGCGGCAGCTCCCAGAGATTGCAACGAAACAAAGCGAAAACGCAGACAACAGTGCAAGCGTTCAGCTATAGAATCACTTCGTCGTCTTCCTCTCCCAACATTAGACCTAGGTAACTTCAAAACTCTACTAGATAATACCAAACAATTTTTAACATGTGACAAGATAACTCATTAAGTTTTGTTTCCTAATTCATACACGTCAATATACGCACTCCTAGTGGCACGGACAACGTCCAGTCTGTGTTCAATTTCTCTCCATGTACGCTCCGGCAAGTCCACGGTGACATGTTCAAATGCAGGCCGAATGCGTGTCTTGCGTGTTTGCGCGCAAAAATTTAAGAAAATGAATCTGTTCCAACTAGGCCGACTCGCAGTTATGCTTCTTTCCTCGAGTGTGGCAGCAGCAGTTGAAAATGTTTGTGCAAAGGTGCAGTTTGCCTTAGACAGGAAACGTGCACTTTGTTTCTGCTCATACAAATTTCGGTGGTTTCTTACAGGCGAACACTGAAGAATCCCAGAGTTCTTGAAGCTGTCAAACATAGGGAAATTCAAACACGCCCCATTCTTCTACGTCGATGTTGAGTGTTCGTTTCTAGCCTAAAAGCTTATTTTGAATGAGCAGAGGCACAGTTTTGAACCCCAAAGCCTAGAGACGACAATCATGTGCTACTGTTATAACGTGCACTATTCGGCGCTTCTTTTCTTAATGGACCATTTCTTGACTTCAATTCATTATGTTCGGATTTCAGCCTCTTTATTGCCTCTTTAGCAGTTTTACTGGCGTATTCCTTTTTTATTGCGATCGCAGTTATATGGGCACTCCAAGCGCACTTTTGCCGTCGCCGTCGTCGTCGCTGTGAGATACGGTTTAAAGTCCAACGGCGATAAAACCACTACCGCGCGCCGCACGCTGTGTGCGCGAGTGAAAGCATGCGAGGGTGAGCCGGCAGCTGTAGCTTAATCTCGCACACGCGAGAGAGGAAGGCGGCCGGAAGCGCGTGGTCTTCGTTCGCGAGCGAGGCATCAGGAGAAGGCGACTGAGATGGTGGTGGGGGGGGGGGGGGTTCTTTCTGCTCTTGCAGCAGGGGCGTAGCCAGAAATTTTTTTCGGGGGGGGGGGGGGGGTCACCGGCCCGACCGGGGGGGGGGGGGGCAAGCTTCCGCTTTCCTCTAGGTCCCGTGATCGATAACAAATGTCGGTAGTTTAAGCACACTCTATACTTGTACATCAAAGACATGGGACCCCCCCTCCTCGCGTGTGCGTGTGCTTGTGAAGAAATTAAGTAAAAAGTAAAGTAAGCCCAGTAAATACAGTAAGTACGACAGGTACAGTGGGCGTTTGGAGCTACGGTCTCTCATCGTGCCACTGAATGGACCAGTCTTCGAAAACGCATCATTGAGACGACCCGTGCGATCGGAGAAAACATCATTAATTGTTAATTTCCGTTAAGCGTAGATGGCGTCGTCCTCGTCGGGGCGAAGTGCGTTTCACAAGTCAAGGACGACTATACGCGTGAAAATGCACGTGTGACCAGGCTATACCTACTCCCATAGCAATAGCTTGATCGCTGCGTCTTTGCGCTAGAAAACTTAAATACGCGCAAAAACACGCAAGGCTTTTTTTTTTTTTTCGATGCTTTCGTCGCCCTGCTCCCTCATACGAGAGGGTTGCATTTCCTGCGGCAAGTGCATGGGCCGCTGTGCCTTCCGCTGTGTGCGAGCGTGCAGCCGTCATTTGCCTTTACGTCAACAGATTCAGAATTGTACAGAATATTTCACCGCACAGCATAGATATGGCATGTGTACGCATTTTAAATAGTGCGTGCAACTCATTTCTGCTTCACTTTCGCCGGTGCAAACAGGAAGCGGCTTTGTACCTCACAGAATCTCGACTGATTGGTGTACTAGTGATGCAGGAATGAACTCCGGTATTGTTCAGTACATAGTACACATAATCAATTTCTCAGGACGCGTGAACTCCGACTAGAACTGTCAGCGCCTGCAACAAGAGTTTACTTACGCTGTACTGCGCGCAGCAGTAATTCATGCTTGTCGGCTGTCTGTTTCGTGCATTCTATTGCGAGTCGGTGGAATTTCACTGCTGTCATCAACCCCTACGTGTGTACATTGCCGGTTTAGGATTCCACAACTGAAACAGCAACTACCAGCCTTCCGTAATTGCTGGTTTGTGATCCAACAACACAACAGTAATTACCAACCTTCCGTAGGGGCGCAATCGCAAAAAAGAGACGTTTCTCGCGCAGACTAAGCCTAGGTTCACACTTGGGAAGCGGCAAGCGGGCGGAAAGGCCAAAGCGGCCGGAAAATTTTTTCCGCGCCTGTCCAAGTTGTTCACATTTGTTTTGCTACCGCCGCGGCCGCCGCTGCCGTTTTCATCCAGATCCATCTCGTCTGCGCACGTTTGTCGGCGTGGTGGCGCTCATTATCGCATTATATCGAGCGGTATGTTCATTCTTTGACCCACGTACCGTCATCAAAAGTGATCATTTTACGCAACTTCGCGTGTCATCTGCGACCTTCGGTAAATTCCTCGTTGGCGTTCCGTAATTCTCCGCACACGGGCGCGGTAGCGCTGACTCACAGGTTGGTGCCAAGGCGTGAGAATATTTCTTTAATAGCTTTTATTTACAAGTTGTAATAACATTTCATCATTTCGTATAATCGGCGCCTCCAGGACACCAAAGGGGCAACGGGAACACCACAGCTAAAACCCGGGCTGGCTCTTGTGTAGGGGCTCGCCAAAGCCTGCGCGTCCTACGTGAGACCTACGCTCCCAATTTATCGTCGCGACGAGAAAAGCACCCCGCGACTTCTGCAACATACCGTACACGTGCGAGGAGAATTATGGAGCGCCAACGAGGAATATTCTGCCTAACTATTGTCTGCCGTGGAAGTGGGAGAAGAAATGGCTTTTATACTTCTACCTACTTGTTTTCTAGAAATGGACAATGAATAAACGGAAGACGCGGACACCTCGGAAACGGCGGTGGTGGGTTCGTCTGGCTTTGCAAAAGCGCGAGAAGTTGGGTCACGCCAAGGCTTCGTTGCCGCACCTCCGGTCGCGCGACGTTGAATACTATCGCGAGTATTGCTGACAGTACGTTTTAGTGCCACTCTTGTCGTAGAGCAAGGGCTGGTTCTTAATCGCGTCGATCAGCATTACAGCCTACACTTCTGGTGCCATGATCAATTTTGCGACCGGTTGTTTACATGCTAGTGTAGCTTGCAGTGAAGCAGAACGACTTTCCGCCGCGTTTCCGCTTCGCCATGGCGAAAAAATCGGCCCGAGACTGATTTGGCTCGCAGCCTGTTTTTCTGCCTGTTTTGCCGCCTAGGCGGGCGGATTTTTGCAACATTTTGCCGCTTCCTACAGCTTCGAGACCAAGTGTGAACGTAGCCTAAGATCCTGCGCGAGCGCGGCCTAACCGGCACCTGAAGGGAAGCGGCGGAAATGTATACCGGAGATTTCGACCACCTGGGGTCTTTAACGTGCACCTAAATCTAAGTAAACGGGCCTCGAGCGTTTTCGCCATCATCTAAAATGCGGCTGCCGCATTTGTTGCTTGATTTGTTGCACATTTGTTGCTTCAGAATGCGGCCGCCACATTCTCGCCCAAAACTTCACAGAGTGTCAAAGCCTTGACAAACACCGTGACAGTTTTTTTCCATATGCAGACATGATTTGCTGTAAATTACCAACCAAACGGAAGCGCCCATGCAGGAATGAAATTGTGATAGTAGCACCGGTTTCATGAATTATGTCAGCGCGAAGCGACGAAAACAAAGGGCGGGTAAGTGGGGGGGGGGGGGGGTTGCGGAAAAAATTTCGGAGGGGGTTTGAACCCCCCCAACCCCCCCCCCCCTGGCTACGCCACTGTCTTGCAGCTTCTGCTTACGAAGCTGCCGCGCGGGCGCCCTATCTGGAAAGCGATCTGCGATGTGGCCGAAGTGTGCGCCCGCGGGGGCTTCATCTTCGAAGCGATCTGCGATGGGTACAAAGTGCATGCGCCGAGTGCCGGTAGCTTCGTAAGCGCTGTGCTTTCGACGTTTAGTTGGCGTTGAAGCGAGAGCCAGCGTGAAGATCAATTTGCTCGCTGCCGCTGGCGCGCTTTCTCACTCCAGCGCTTTCTCATCGAGCGAGATGTGTTCATGTTTACTTGGGCGCGCGTGACACCATGCTTATTTATTTAGTTAGTAAGCGAATATTTACAACTTTATATAGCCGATAAAACTACTATCTTTACTTCGTATTAGTAGCTGTCTACTAATTTGCTATCGCAATCGATGCTGCGCCTTTCGGGCGAAATTGCGACTTTTCTCGTTATTGCTCCACTTGCTGCTCCATTGTAAAGAGGAAAGCCTAAATAATAAATATACAATACCTTCTGATTGAGTCAGAACAAAATATTTTCACCGTGTTGGCTGCATGATGTGAAATGACAAAAAGCGGCCTCTCGTGGCCATAACAAAGCCGTGTGAAGCACTGGTTTACAGAAAATGGTAAAGACAACATGAGCGAACGCTACATAATTTTGCTACTATGAAAATTTATGCACATACTGTACATAAAACAGGTTCTGGGTTGTGAATTTATAGCGCCTATTTCAGCCTCTATCATACGTAAAATGAGGTTTGAGTGCTGGTTTTAGGCGATTAAAACCACATTGTAGTGCCTAAGAATCGGTACTGATGTCCATGTGTTGTCGAGACTTGAAAGAATGCTAGCATAATATTCATAGGAAAGAAGACGTTAGGAAACTGAATATGACAGACATTTTAGCAAAATGGCATGGATGTATCATTATTGAATTACGAGGTGGCGCCAGCGTAAGCGGCTTTTGGTTTTGAAAGGCCGGCCGTTGAGTAGGGGGCGACCTATCGACCCCAAATGTAGCAGCGTATTCGGATTCGCCTGGGAAGACATGCCGACTGTGTCGATGGCATGTAGGTTTTGAATAGTTTGTGATTTCAAAGTAGACTGTAAGTTCCGTTAGGTAATGCGCTATGAAATTGTGAGTTTGCACATCCGGAGTTTTCTGTGAGACAGTCCGAGTAAAAGGGCTACGCCTGCTGCTACTGGCGCGTAAGTCTGTTCTTCAGCCGGCGTAACTGTCTGAAACCCTCTGTGTCATGCACCCTGTGTTCGGGTTATGCTAATTGTTAAGGCCTATCATATTTTGAATAGGGGTGACAAGTGCCCGTGTTTGACAAGAAGGCACGCCTTCTTTGCACTCAGTGAAAATGAAATCACCTTTCTGGAAGAATATGACCTATGTCCCTGGTTTCCGACGCTGTGCTGCGCTTTTTAAGCATTCTTTTTTTTTCCGCAGCATTCCTTTTTTTCTCTTGGTCATGTGTCAAGGATTGTTCTTGTTATTTGGTTTCCTTCTGTTCCGTATACCTCCCGAGTTTCGATTTTGGGGCTGCATGCGTATGCTTTTGAATTGACGTTTCTAAAAACGTTTTTTTTTGTTGATGCGTGAGATAAAAGATGAGCATCTTTTACCTTACGTTTAGGCAAATTTCTTGAAGCTAGTGTTGTTCAGCGCTTTATCAATTGTTTTTTATCGCATCCGTAATGCTAGCCCGCACTGTTCTGCCATGACGCACGGCTATAATGCGGTTTTTACGGGATCCTGCTGGTCCACCGGCTTGATCAACTGGCTGTTTTATCAAGAACGTGACTCCCAATGTCGGTCGTATGCTTGTATTTAAATTTCGCATTTCTCCATTACAACTTACTTGGAAGTCAGCGCTTGTATACTGTGTCCTCGTCTTGACCGCGTTTTATTGTGCTACTGTTTTCTTGCGCTCCGTTTCGAGGCAACTCGTTCAAAAGAATTCAAAAGAATATTTTACTTAGGGCAAGCACAACACTAATTGAGGTAGGACGCGAAACATGCGCTAGAGAGTCCGTGTTTTGTTTGCGAAATTATTTGCAAACCGCCGTACAAAAAAAAAAATAGAAAAAAAAAGCCGAATCCCTGCAATTCTTTAGGTAACTTGCGCGAATTTCTAGACATATTATGCAAACTTATGGAGGATCGCGCTATTCGTTTTTGCATTAAGCGAGGTGTCTGCATTAAGACGGTATTTGTACTGCCCTTTCTCGGCAAAGTCATACTATAGTAGGGCTATGTGCGAAATTGTATTGCAAACGCGCACCAGAGCGGTCTTGAGGCAAATAACTCTTTCTCTGGTAACGTACTATTACGATGCATGGGCACGTGGCAGAATGAAAGTTCATTTTTTGTTGCAGCTTCTGGCGACCTCATTCAAGCTTCTGATATGAACTACGTTTTAGGAAACCAAAAGTGGACAAAATCGCTGGTCTGCCTAGACGACGTAGTTGTAAGTGGCGCGAATTCTTTAGAAATGCTGTTTCTTGAAAGACATATTTTTGACTGCGTGTGAATGACGGCTGGTACGCATCTGTAGAGTTCACGTCATTTTCCGGTGAATGATGGATACCGTTCTTTCTATCTTGAAATGGCACAACTATCTTGCATACCTCGATGACGTGATTGTCTTCACAGAACGTTCTATGGGACTCCTGAAGCGCCTAGGTAATGAAAAAAAAAACCGGTTCACTTGACCTCACCTGCCCTTTTCGATACATTTCTTGCGGTCTATCTTCTTTCTGCCTGAGAAAAGATATCCCATACACGAAAAGCCTACTTGGTAACGACAGAGCCTACCTTCGTGGCCTGCCAACCTACTCCCGCGGCAGCAGCTTTTTCGCGTACCACGACCGAGCGTACATCATGCAACCTAGACCTACGCTATGTGTACAACACTACGATTGTCAGCATTGCAAATAAGCTCCCATGAAGCCCAGGGGTTGGCATAACTGCACTGCCTACAGACCCTTTTATCCACGCCGGGGCAGCACTTGTTAGTGACTCCAAAAAGCTTTCGGTCGAGCGTTTTCGGCACCCGTGTTTGCCAAGAAAAAATACGTATTTTGTTCTGCAGTTTAGTAGAGACAGATGTTCCTAATCTCTTCGAATGTCTGAAACGCGCTAGAATGGCGAGCTCGTGCGTGCGCAGCTTTCTTTTGTTGTGAAATTCACTTACCACTTTCTGATACCATTGAAAAATGAAACTCTGCCGGATTCCTTCATTCAAGGTCGCAATGATATTGATGCAATGGAGAAAATTTTGTTTTAATGCACCTAAACTTGTTATGCACGTGATACACTTTCTTGTTTTGGCGAAGTATGTTCTTTTTAACCTGAATATGTTTGCCTTCTGAGTTGAATGTCATAGTTACGATCATATTTGTACTTACTTTCATTAGTGAATAGTTCAACTTTTCTTTTTCCGAAAGCCTGCTTCTAGTCGTTATGTATATTTGTGTTTCTGACAGACGTACTGGAAATACGCCCCTCCTGAATTATGTTGAAGGACATAAAATAAGTAATAAGCAAACGTTTAATAGTGTGGTAAACCTGTTGCCAGCTGGAAGGTCATATATGCTTGCTATTTCAATTTGTGTTACCTCCCTTATACCCGCTTAATTTAGCGGGATGTTCTAGGTGGCAATACGGGAAGTCTTCGAGGACTTGTCACTGGACCTCGTGAGAAAGGACATTCTGGACCCCGCCCGTTCCAGCGGCGAACGTCGTCGGCGTCGTAACCGAGCTAAAGATTTAAGAGTGAACATGGAGCGGGAGATGGAAGACGCGAGCCGCCAACGGCGGAGAATAATGAGAGCGGCCCCTTCAGTGACGTGTGTGCGGGAATCGGATGTCATGCGGACCCACGCGACCGCTCGATGCGTACTCGTATCGGTTATCTCAGCTGGACCGCTAGTTTCGCACTATCGTCAGCTCGCGTCCGCTCTCACACGTGCTTGTTTGGTTTCCTCGGTTTGGTCTCGTTCGTGCTTGTTTCGATTGTCGTGGTTTGCGATTCCTTAATTACGATAGCAACTACACGGACACAACCAAGCGCATTTTTGCCGGTGCTATGAGGTTCCGTATGAAGTCCAACGATGATAAAATCGTGGCCGCACGCCGTGCTCTGTGTGTCCGAGTGAAAGCGTATGAGAGTGAGCCGGCAGCCGCAACTTAATCTCGCGCACGCGAGATAGGAAGGTGGCCGGAAGCGCACGGTCTTCGTTCACCCGCGACGCCCGGGGAGGAGGCGGCGGCTGAGACAGGAGGGGGGGGGGGGAGGGGTGATGTGCTGGTCCCACGGCTGCTGCTCACGGAGCTATCTTGAAAGCGATCTGCGATGCTGACTAACCGTGCACTCGCGGGGGACCTCATCCTCACAGCGATCTGCGATGCGACAAAGTACATTCGCCGAGTGCCGGTAGCTTCGTATGCGCTGCGCTTTCGACGTTTAGTTTGCGTTGAAGCGAGACGAGAGTAAGCGCCAAGGTCAATTTGCCGGCTGCTGCTGGCGCGCATTCTCACTCCAGCGTTATGACGAGTTTCCGCGGCTATCGAGCGAGATGTGCTCATGTTTACCTGTGCGTGCGTGACACCATGCTTGTCTATTTAGTTAGTAAGCGAGTGTTTACAACTTTATACGACCCATTAAACTACTATCCTTGTTTCCTATAGCACTCTACTAATTCGCTATCGCAATCTGCTTGCAGTCGCAGTTTCGCATTCGCAGTTCCGATCGCTATCGCAATCGTTTGAATTACGATACATTTACATCAGTTAGGCAAAGTGCCCTAATTAAAATTTTATTGCTGATTCGTTTCACTTCCATGTTCAACACATGACAAATGCTCGTTAAATACTTTAAAGTATGGAATAATAAAGTAGTCAATTTGTCACAAATTTCTTCCTGACAGCGTATGCGATCTGGTGTTGCGGGCTTTTTACAGGAAGTTGAGTGCAGTGGAAAGCGTATTCAGAAGGGCACCTAAAAACCGTTTTGTGGCATATATCTTTAAGAGGGTGAGATGCTGAACTATTCAGATTTGCGATAATTCAAATTATCCAGTTCGCACAAGACATTCAGGAAACCTGCACTGATTAAAATACGCTTAAAGTGCCAAAATTTCGCCGCTTTATTTTTATATTCATTATTTATTCATATCAATGAGAAAGAAAAGAACACAAAGTTTGGTGCTTGCACTATGTGATATTTGTATAGGCTGTTGAAGCACGCCAGAAAGTGATTCTGTGCGAAATTCCAAGATTGAAGTCAGGCGCTATGACGTCTGTTCTTTTTGTGTGGTATATCATGACGGTTGCTTAAGGGCTAGTATACACCCTGTATTGTCGGGAGGCTGGTGGACAGAACGCCGTTACAAGCCTTGATGTTACCTTTGCAGAAGGTCGATTTATAAAGATCGCTTTTAAGCTGCAAAGTGAGTTTTTCTCTACGCTTGCATTGCCCTTCTCACATTAAAATTGTCAAATGGAATCTTTTGCTTTAGTGACCATAGTACAAATTTTACGGGCTATCCGTAGGTGCCAAGCTACTGAGTGTAGTATAGCTTTTTACAGCTAAGCTGTTATAGGCTAGGTTCCAGGAGATTGCGTCCGTAGAAAACCGGAAATGTAGTGCACAACAATTTCAGACCCGTCACGCCACCTCGTGGAGTCGTATGAAAACGCCGGGTTGGCGGCGTTTTTAAACTTAGGATTGTAAAAAAGTGTGTATTATACCGCAGTTTTCGCCGGATCTTACGTTTGCTTCTTCATTATCCTTCATTATCCTGGCGACCACGTGAGTGCGTTAGCGCTTTTGTGCGCGCCGCGATTTGCGTAGCCGTCTTTTATGAAACGCTTTGACAGTACGATGATCGGGACTGTGTACGTTCCCCCTGCAACGCCTACAAAAGACATCGAAACGCTCATGATAGACATGTTCGGTTGGGTGATGCCGAACGACGATACGCCCATTCTCCTCGTGGGGGCAACATTCACTACACCAGACCCACCATCCCAGCTTGGCTGGCTTCCATCTTCACAATAGTGGAAGAGGTCTGAATTTTTTACAGTTCTTGACGGTTGTATGTCGCAAACAATTTGAGAAAAACATGGTCGGGGAATCTACTTAAAAGCTACAAACTTAATTTCTTCGTTGATAACGAACGTTGTCAATAGTGTTAACAACAATTTGGTCCGAAGATTAGAATAATTTTCGCGGTTGCCGTGACGATATCTCAATCGTGAGTTGCAGTGAACTAAGGTATAAGGCTATAATAAAATGCATCGGGTCTATATTGATGTGTTGTCAGGAAACCAGGAAACTGCACTGTGTTAGAAAGAATGCAAATCTTTATAGCTTTGACATCAAAAATTAAAATTTTTTAAACGACACTAAGTACGGTAATGTTAAAGAAATAAATATAAATTATTGCAGCATCCAGTTTACGCACCTTTCTTTTAAGACTTGCAAACACTGGGTGTAGTATTAGGTATCCGAGTTTAATAATACATACATTTTTATCTTGTAGCAAACATT